>NW_026608711.1:0-56877 GCF_029499605.1 Hyla sarda
TTGAGCAGATATCTCCTTCCATTCGGCCGGAATTGCAAGACGTTTGTGCATCTTCTATGTTCGTCGCGGTCAATGGCAAAAGGCGCTTATCTTCAATCTAGGTGTTTCTGCGTGCTGCGCCGGCCCAAAGAGTGCCCGGCGGAAAACGACAACGCAGGCATGTCGAGTGCCACTGTCTGCACCTGCACAGAAAGTTTTGAGCAGATATCTCCTTCCGTTCGGCCGGAATTGAAAGAAGATTGTGCATCTTCAATGTAGGTCGCGGTCAATAACAAAAAGGCGCTTATCTTCAATCTAGGTGTTTCTGCGTGCTGCGCCGGCCCAAAGAGTGCCCGGCGGAAAACGACAACGCAGGCATGTCGGGTGCCACTGTCTGCACCTGCACAGAAAGTTTTGAGCAGATATCTCCTTCCGTTCGGCCGTAATTGAAAGAAGATTGTGCATCTTCTATGTTTGTCGCGGTCAATGGCAAAAGGCGCTTATCTTCAATGTAGGTGTTTCTGCGTGCTGCTCCGGCTCAAAGAGTGCCCGGCGGAAAACGACAACGCAGGCATGTCGGGTGCCACTGTCTGCACCTGCACAGAATGTTTTGAGCAGATATCTCCTTCCGTTCGGCCGGAATTGAAAGAAGATTGTGCATCTTCAATGTAGGTCGCGGTCAATGACAAAAAGGCGCTTATCTTCAATCTAGGTGTTTCTGCGTGCTGCGCCGGCCCAAAGAGTGCCCGGCGGAAAACGACAACGCAGGCATGTCGGGTGCCACTGTCTACACCTGCACAGAAAGTTTTGAGCAGATATCTCCTTCCATTCGGCCGGAATTGCAAGACGTTTGTGCATCTTCTATGTTCGTCGCGGTCAATGGCAAAAGGCGCTTATCTTCAATCTAGGTGTTTCTGCGTGCTGCGCCGGCCCAAAGAGTGCCCGGCGGAAAACGACAACGCAGGCATGTCGGGTGCCACTGTCTGCACCTGCACAGAAAGTTTTGAGCAGATATCTCCTTCCGTTCGGCCGGAATTGAAAGAAGATTGTGCATCTTCAATGTAGGTCGCGGTCAATGACAAAAAGGCGCTTATCTTCAATCTAGGTGTTTCTGCGTGCTGCGCCGGCCCAAAGAGTGCCCGGCGGAAAACGACAACGCAGGCATGTCGGGTGCCACTGTCTGCACCTGCACAGTATGTTTTGAGCAGATATCTTCTTTCGTTCGGCCGGAATTGCAAGACGTTTGTGCATCTGCAATGTAGGTCGCGGTCAATGACAAAAAGGCGCTTATCTTCAATCTAGGTGTTTCTGCATGCTGCTCCGGCCCAAAGAGTGCCCGGCGGAAAACGACAACGCAGGCATGTCGGGTGCCACTGTCTGCACCTGCACAGAAAGTTTTGAGCAGATATCTCCTTCCGTTCGGCCGGAATTGAAAGAAGATTGTGCATCTTCAATGTAGGTCGCGGACAATGACAAAAAGGCGCTTATCTTCATTCTAGGTGTTTCTGCGTGCTGCGCCGGCCCAAAGAGTGCCCGGCGGAAAACGACAACGCACGCATGTCGGGTGCCACTGTCTGCACCTGCACAGTATGTTTTGAGCAGATATCTTCTTTCGTTCGGCCGGAATTGCAAGACGTTTGTGCATCTGCAATGTAGGTCGCGGTCAATGGCAAAAGGCGCTTATCTTCAATCTAGGTGTTTCTGCGTGCTGCTCCGGCCCAAAGAGTGCCCGGCGGAAAACGACAACGCAGGCATGTCGGGTGCCACTGTCTGCACCTGCACAGAAAGTTTTGAGCAGATATCTCCTTCCATTCGGCCGGAATTGCAAGACGTTTGTGCATCTTCTATTTTCGTTGCGGTCAATGGCAAAAGGCGCTTATCTTCAATCTAGGTGTTTCTGCGTGCTGCGCCGGCCCAAAGAGTGCCCGGCGGAAAACGACAACGCAGGCATGTCGAGTGCCACTGTCTGCACCTGCAGAGAAAGTTTTGAGCAGATATCTCCTTCCGTTCGGCCGGAATTGAAAGAAGTTTGTGCATCTTCAATGTAGGTCGCGGTCAATGACAAAAAGGCGCTTATCTTCAATCTAGGTGTTTCTGCATTCTGCGCCGGCCCAAAGACTGCCCGGCCGAAAACGACAACGCAGGCATGTCGGGTGCCACTGTCTGCACCTGCACAGAATGTTTTGAGCAGATATCTTCTTCCGTTCGGCCGGAATTGAAAGAAGATTGTGCATCTTCAATGTAGGTCGCGGTCAAAGACAAAAAGGCGCTTATCTTCAATCTAGGTGTTTCTGCGTGCTGCGCCGGCCCAAAGAGTGCCCGGCGGAAAACGACAACGCAGGCATGTCGGGTGCCACTGTCTACACCTGCACAGAAAGTTTTGAGCAGATATCTCCTTCCATTCGGCCGGAATTGCAAGAAGTTTGTGCATCTTCTATGTTCGTCGCGGTCAATGACAAAAGGAGCTTATCTTCAATCTAGGTGTTTCTGCGTGCTGCTCCGGCCCAAAGAGTGCCCGGCGGAAAACGACAACGCAGGCATGTCGGGTGCCACTGTCTGCACCTGCACAGAAAGTTTTGAGCAGATATCTCCTTCCATTCGGCCGGAATTGCAAGACGTTTGTGCATCTTCTATGTTCGTCGCGGTCAATGGCAAAAGGCGCTTATCTTCAATCTAGGTGTTTCTGCGTGCTGCGCCGGCCCAAAGAGTGCCCGGCGGAAAACGACAACGCAGGCATGTCGAGTGCCACTGTCTGCACCTGCACAGAAAGTTTTGAGCAGATATCTCCTTCCGTTCGGCCGGAATTGAAAGAAGATTGTGCATCTTCAATGTAGGTCGCGGTCAATAACAAAAAGGCGCTTATCTTCAATCTAGGTGTTTCTGCGTGCTGCGCCGGCCCAAAGAGTGCCCGGCGGAAAACGACAACGCAGTCATGTCGGGTGCCACTGTCTGCACCTGCACAGAAAGTTTTGAGCAGATATCTCCTTCCGTTCGGCCGTAATTGAAAGAAGATTGTGCATCTTCTATGTTTGTCGCGGTCAATCGCAAAAGGCGCTTATCTTCAATGTAGGTGTTTCTGCGTGCTGCTCCGGCTCAAAGAGTGCCCGGCGGAAAACGACAACGCAGGCATGTCGGGTGCCACTGTCTGCACCTGCACAGAATGTTTTGAGCAGATATCTCCTTCCGTTCGGCCGGAATTGAAAGAAGATTGTGCATCTTCAATGTAGGTCGCGGTCAATGACAAAAAGGCGCTTATCTTCAATCTAGGTGTTTCTGCGTGCTGCGCCGGCCCAAAGAGTGCCCGGCGGAAAACGACAACGCAGGCATGTCGGGTGCCACTGTCTGCACCTGCACAGTATGTTTTGAGCAGATATCTTCTTTCGTTCGGCCGGAATTGCAAGACGTTTGTGCATCTGCAATGTAGGTCGCGGTCAATGACAAAAAGGCGCTTATCTTCAATCTAGGTGTTTCTGCGTGCTGCGCCGGCCCAAAGAGTGCCCGGCGGAAAACGACAACGCAGGCATGTCGAGTGCCACTGTCTGCACCTGCACAGAAAGTTTTGAGCAGATATCTCCTTCCATTCGGCCGGAATTGCAAGACGTTTGTGCATCTTCTATATTCGTCGCGGTCAATGGCAAAAGGCGCTTATCTTCAATCTAGGTGTTTCTGCGTGCTGCGCCGGCCCAAAGAGTGCCCGGCGGAAAACGACAACGCAGGCATGTCGGGTGCCACTGTCTGCATCTGCACAGAAAGTTTTGAGCAGATATCTCCTTCCGTTCAGCCGGAATTGAAAGAAGATTGTGCATCTTCAATGTAGGTCGCGGACAATGACAAAAATGCGCTTATCTTCAATCTAGGTGTTTCTGCGTGCTGCGCCGGCCCAAAGAGTGCCCGGCGGAAAACGACAACGCAGGCATGTCGGGTGCCACTGTCTGCACCTGCACAGAAAGTTTTAAGCAGATATCTTCTTTCGTTCGGCCGGAATTGCAAGACGTTCGTGCATCTTCAATATTGGTCGCGGTCAATGTCAAAAAGCCCTTATCTGCAATCTAGGTGTTTCTGCGTGCTGCGCCGGCCCAAAGAGTGCCCGGCTGAAAACGACAATGCAGGCATGTCGGGTGCCACTGTCTGCATCTGCACAGAAAGGTTTGAGCAGATATCTCCTTCCATTCGGCCGGAATTGTAAGACGTTTGTGCATCTTCTATGTTCGTCGCGGTCAATGGCAAAAGGCGCTTATCTTCAATCTAGGTGTTTCTGCGTGCTGCGCCGGCCCAAAGAGTGCCCGGCGGAAAACGACAACGCAGGCATGTCGAGTGCCACTGTCTGCACCTGCACAGAAAGTTTTGAGCAGATATCTCCTTCCGTTCGGCCGGAATTGAAAGAAGATTGTGCATCTTCAATGTAGGTCGAGGTCAATGACAAAAAGGCGCTTATCTTCAATCTAGGTGTTTCTGCGTGCTGCGCCGGCCCCAAGACTGTCCGGCGGAAAACGACAACGCAGCCATGTCGGGTGCCACTGTCTGCACCTGCACAGAAAGGTTTGAGCAGATATCTTCTTTCGTTCGGCCAGAATTGCAAGACGTTTGTGCATCTTCAATATTGGTCGCGGTCAATGTCAAAAAGCCCTTACCTGCAATCTAGGTGTTTCTGCGTGCTGCGCCGGCCCAAAGAGTGCCCGGCGGAAAACGACAACGCAGGCATGTCGGGTGCCACTGTCTGCACCTGCACAGTATGTTTTGAGCAGATATCTTCTTTCGTTCGGCCGGAATTGCAAGACGTTTGTGCATCTGCAATGTAGGTCGCGGTCAATGACAAAAAGGCGCTTATCTTCAATCTAGGTGTTTCTGCGTGCTGCTCCGGCCCAAAGAGTGCCCGGCGGAAAACGACAACGCAGGCATGTCGGGTGCCACTGTCTGCACCTGCACAGAAAGTTTTGAGCAGATATCTCCTTCCATTCGGCCGGAATTGCAAGACGTTTGTGCATCTTCTATTTTCGTCGCGGTCAATGGCAAAAGGCGCTTATCTTCAATCTAGGTGTTTCTGCGTGCTGCGCCGGCCCAAAGAGTGCCCGGCGGAAAACGACAACGCAGGCATGTCGAGTGCCACTGTCTGCACCTGCACAGAAAGTTTTGAGCAGATATCTCCTTCCGTTCGGCCGGAATTGAAAGAAGATTGTGCATCTTCAATGTAGGTCGCGGTCAATGACAAAAAGGCGCTTATCTTCAATCTAGGTGTTTCTGCGTGCTGCGCCGGCCCAAAGACTGCCCGGCGGAAAACGACAACGCAGGCATGTCGGGTGCCACTGTCTGCACCTGCACAGAATGTTTTGAGCAAATATCTCCTTCCGTTCGGCCGGAATTGAAAGAAGATTGTGCATCTTCAATGTAGGTCGCGGTCAATGACAAAAAGGCGCTTATCTTCAATCTAGGTGTTTCTGCGTGCTGCGCCGGCCCAAAGAGTGCCCGGCGGAAAACGACAACGCAGGCATGTCGGGTGCCACTGTCTGCACCTGCACAGAAAGTTTTGAGCAGATATCTCCTTCCGTTCGGCCGTAATTGAAAGAAGATTGTGCATCTTCTATGTTTGTCACGGTCAATGGCAAAAGGCGCTTATCTTCAATGTAGGTGTTTCTGCGTGCTGCTCCGGCTCAAAGAGTGCCCGGCGGAAAACGACAACGCAGGCATGTCGGGTGCCACTGTCTGCACCTGCACAGAATGTTTTGAGCAGATATCTCCTTCCGTTCGGCCGGAATTGAAAGAAGATTGTGCATCTTCAATGTAGGTCGCGGTCAATGACAAAAAGGCGCTTATCTTCAATCTAGGTGTTTCTGCGTGCTGCGCCGGCCCAAAGAGTGCCCGGCGGAAAACGACAACGCAGGAATGTCGGGTGCCACTGTCTGCACCTGCACAGTATGTTTTGAGCAGATATCTTCTTTCGTTCGGCCGGAATTGCAAGACGTTTGTGCATCTGCAATGTAGGTCGCGGTCAATGACAAAAAGGCGCTTATCTTCAATCTAGGTGTTTCTGCGTGCTGCTCCGGCCCAAAGAGTGCCCGGCGGAAAACGACAACGCAGTCATGTCGGGTGCCACTGTCTGCACCTGCACAGAAAGTTTTGAGCAGATATCTCCTTCCATTCGGCCGGAATTGCAAGACGTTTGTGCATCTTCTATTTTCGTCGCGGTCAATGGCAAAAGGCGCTTATCTTCAATCTAGGTGTTTCTGCGTGCTGCGCCGGCCCAAAGAGTGCCCGGCGGAAAACGACAACGCAGGCATGTCGAGTGCCACTGTCTGCACCTGCACAGAATGTTTTGAGCAGATATCTCCTTCCATTCGGCCGGAATTGCAAGAAGTTTGTGCATCTTCTATGTTCGTCGCGGTCAATGACAAAAGGAGCTTATCTTCAATCTAGGTGTTTCTGCGTGCTGCTCCGGCCCAAAGAGTGCCCGGCGGAAAACGACAACGCAGGCATGTCGGGTGCCACTGTCTGCACCTGCACAGAAAGTTTTGAGCAGATATCTCCTTCTGTTCGGCCGGAATTGAAAGAAGATTGTGCATCTTCAATGTAGGTCGCGGTCAATGACAAAAAGGCGCTTATCTTAAATCTAGGTGTTTCTGCGTGCTGCGCCGGCCCAAAGAGTGCCCGGCGGAAAACGACAACGCAGGCATGTCGGGTGCCACTGTCTGCACCTGCACAGTATGTTTTGAGCAGATATCTTCTTTCGTTCGGCCGGAATTGCAAGACGTTTGTGCATCTGCAATGTAGGTCGCGGTCAATGACAAAAAGGCGCTTATCTTCAATCTAGGTGTTTCTGCGTGCTGCTCCGGCCCAAAGAGTGCCCGGCGGAAAACGACAACGCAGGCATGTCGGGTGCCACTGTCTGCACCTGCACAGAAAGTTTTGAGCAGATATCTCCTTCCATTCGGCCGGAATTGCAAGACGTTTGTGCGTCTTCTATTTTCGTCGCGGTCAATGGCAAAAGGCGCTTATCTTCAATCTAGGTGTTTCTGCGTGCTGCGCCGGCCCAAAGAGTGCCCGGCGGAAAACGACAACGCAGGCATGTCGAGTGCCACTGTCTGCACCTGCACAGAAAGTTTTGAGCAGATATCTCCTTCCGTTCGGCCGGAATTGAAAGAAGATTGTGCATCTTCAATGTAGGTCGCGGTCAATGACAAAAAGGCGCTTATCTTCAATCTAGGTGTTTCTGCGTGCTGCGCCGGCCCAAAGACTGCCCGGCGGAAAACGACAACGCAGGCATGTCGGGTGCCACTGTCTGCACCTGCACAGAATGTTTTGAGCAAATATCTCCTTCCGTTCGGCCGTAATTGAAAGAAGATTGTGCATCTTCAATGTAGGTCGCGGTCAATGACAAAAAGGCGCTTATCTTCAATCTAGGTGTTTCTGCGTGCTGCGCCGGCCCAAAGAATGCCCGGCGGAAAACGACAACGCAGGCATGTCGGGTGCCACTGTCTACACCTGCACAGAAAGTTTTGAGCAGATATCTCCTTCCATTCGGCCGGAATTGCAAGAAGTTTGTGCATCTTCTATGTTCGTCGCGGTCAATGACAAAAGGAGCTTATCTTCAATCTAGGTGTTTCTGCGTGCTGCTCCGGCCCAAAGAGTGCCCGGCGGAAAACGACAACGCAGGCATGTCGGGTGCCACTGTCTGCACCTGCACAGAAAGGTTTGAGCAGATATCTCCTTCCATTCGGCCGGAATTGCAAGACGTTTGTGCATCTTCTATGTTCGTCGCGGTCAATGGCAAAAGGCGCTTATCTTCAATCTAGGTGTTTCTGCGTGCTGCTCCGGCCCAAAGAGTGCCCGGCGGAAAACGACAACGCAGGCATGTCGGGTGCCACTGTCTGCACCTGCACAGAAAGTTTTGAGCAGATATCTCCTTCCATTCGGCCGGAATTGCAAGACGTTTGTGCATCTTCTATGTTCGTCGCGGTCAATGGCAAAAGGCGCTTATCTTCAATCTAGGTGTTTCTGCGTGCTGCGCCGGCCCAAAGAGTGCCCGGCGGAAAACGACAACGCAGGCATGTCGAGTGCCACTGTCTGCACCTGCACAGAAAGTTTTGAGCAGATATCTCCTTCCGTTCGGCCGGAATTGAAAGAAGATTGTGCATCTTCAATGTAGGTCGCGGTCAATAACAAAAAGGCGCTTATCTTCAATCTAGGTGTTTCTGCGTGCTGCGCCGGCCCAAAGAGTGCCCGGCGGAAAACGACAACGCAGGCATGTCGGGTGCCACTGTCTGCACCTGCACAGAAAGTTTTGAGCAGATATCTCCTTCCGTTCGGCCGGAATTGAAAGAAGATTGTGCATCTTCAATGTAGGTCGCGGTCAATGACAAAAAGGCGCTTATCTTCAATCTAGGTGTTTCTGCGTGCTGCGCCGGCCCAAAGAGTGCCCGGCGGAAAACGACAACGCAGGCATGTCGGGTGCCACTGTCTACACCTGCACAGAAAGTTTTGAGCAGATATCTCCTTCCATTCGGCCGGAATTGCAAGACGTTTGTGCATCTTCTATGTTCGTCGCGGTCAATGGCAAAAGGCGCTTATCTTCAATCTAGGTGTTTCTGCGTGCTGCGCCGGCCCAAAGAGTGCCCGGCGGAAAACGACAACGCAGGCATGTCGAGTGCCACTGTCTGCACCTGCACAGAAAGTTTTGAGCAGATATCTCCTTCCGTTCGGCCGGAATTGAAAGAAGATTGTGCATCTTCAATGTAGGTCGCGGTCAATGACAAAAAGGCGCTTATCTTCAATCTAGGTGTTTCTGCGTGCTGCGCCGGCCCCAAGACTGCCCGGCGGAAAACGACAACGCAGCCATGTCGGGTGCCACTGTCTGCACCTGCACAGAAAGGTTTGAGCAGATATCTTCTTTCGTTCGGCCAGAATTGCAAGACGTTTGTGCATCTTCAATATTGGTCGCGGTCAATGTCAAAAAGCCCTTACCTGCAATCTAGGTGTTTCTGCGTGCTGCGCCGGCCCAAAGAGTGCCCGGCGGAAAACGACAACGCAGGCATGTCGGGTGCCACTGTCTGCACCTGCACAGAAAGTTTTGAGCAGATATCTCCTTCCATTCGGCCGGAATTGCAAGACGTTTGTGCATCTTCTATTTTCGTTGCGGTCAATGGCAAAAGGCGCTTATCTTCAATCTAGGTGTTTCTGCGTGCTGCGCCGGCCCAAAGAGTGCCCGGCGGAAAACGACAACGCAGGCATGTCGAGTGCCACTGTCTGCACCTGCACAGAAAGTTTTGAGCAGATATCTCCTTCCGTTCGGCCGGAATTGAAAGAAGTTTGTGCATCTTCAATGTAGGTCGCGGTCAATGACAAAAAGGCGCTTATCTTCAATCTAGGTGTTTCTGCATTCTGCGCCGGCCCAAAGACTGCCCGGCCGAAAACGACAACGCAGGCATGTCGGGTGCCACTGTCTGCACCTGCACAGAATGTTTTGAGCAGATATCTTCTTCCGTTCGGCCGGAATTGAAAGAAGATTGTGCATCTTCAATGTAGGTCGCGGTCAAAGACAAAAAGGCGCTTATCTTCAATCTAGGTGTTTCTGCGTGCTGCGCCGGCCCAAAGAGTGCCCGGCGGAAAACGACAACGCAGGCATGTCGGGTGCCACTGTCTACACCTGCACAGAAAGTTTTGAGCAGATATCTCCTTCCATTCGGCCGGAATTGCAAGAAGTTTGTGCATCTTCTATGTTCGTCGCGGTCAATGACAAAAGGAGCTTATCTTCAATCTAGGTGTTTCTGCGTGCTGCTCCGGCCCAAAGAGTGCCCGGCGGAAAACGACAACGCAGGCATGTCGGGTGCCACTGTCTGCACCTGCACAGAAAGTTTTGAGCAGATATCTCCTTCCATTCGGCCGGAATTGCAAGACGTTTGTGCATCTTCTATGTTCGTCGCGGTCAATGGCAAAAGGCGCTTATCTTCAATCTAGGTGTTTCTGCGTGCTGCGCCGGCCCAAAGAGTGCCCGGCGGAAAACGACAACGCAGGCTTGTCGAGTGCCACTGTCTGCACCTGCACAGAAAGTTTTGAGCAGATATCTCCTTCCGTTCGGCCGGAATTGAAAGAAGATTGTGCATCTTCAATGTAGGTCGCGGTCAATAACAAAAAGGCGCTTATCTTCAATCTAGGTGTTTCTGCGTGCTGCGCCGGCCCAAAGAGTGCCCGGCGGAAATCGACAACGCAGGCATGTCGGGTGCCACTGTCTGCACCTGCACAGTATGTTTTGAGCAGATATCTTCTTTCGTTCGGCCGGAATTGCAAGACGTTTGTGCATCTGCAATGTAGGTCGCGGTCAATGACAAAAAGGCGCTTATCTTCAATCTAGGTGTTTCTGCGTGCTGCTCCGGCCCAAAGAGTGCCCGGCGGAAAACGACAACGCAGGCATGTCGGGTGCCACTGTCTGCACCTGCACAGAAAGTTTTGAGCAGATATCTCCTTCCATTGGGCCGGAATTGCAAGACGTTTGTGCATCTTCTATTTTCGTCGCGGTCAATGGCAAAAGGCGCTTATCTTCAATCTAGGTGTTTCTGCGTGCTGCGCCGGCCCAAAGAGTGCCCGGCGGAAAACGACAACGCAGGCATGTCGAGTGCCACTGTCTGCACCTGCACAGAATGTTTTGAGCAGATATCTCCTTCCATTCGGCCGGAATTGCAAGAAGTTTGTGCATCTTCTATGTTCGTCGCGGTCAATGACAAAAGGAGCTTATCTTCAATCTAGGTGTTTCTGCGTGCTGCTCCGGCCCAAAGAGTGCCCGGCGGAAAACGACAACGCAGGCATGTCGGGTGCCACTGTCTGCACCTGCACAGAAAGTTTTGAGCAGATATCTCCTTCCGTTCGGCCGGAATTGAAAGAAGATTGTGCATCTTCAATGTAGGTCGCGGTCAATGACAAAAAGGCGCTTATCTTCAATCTAGGTGTTTCTGCGTGCTGCGCCGGCCCAAAGAGTGCCCGGCGGAAAACGACAACGCAGGCATGTCGGGTGCCACTGTCTACACCTGCACAGAAAGTTTTGAGCAGATATCTCCTTCCATTCGGCCGGAATTGCAAGAAGTTTGTGCATCTTCTATGTTCGTCGCGGTCAATGACAAAAGGAGCTTATCTTCAATCTAGGTGTTTCTGCGTGCTGCTCCGGCCCAAAGAGTGCCCGGCGGAAAACGACAACGCAGGCATGTCGGGTGCCACTGTCTGCACCTGCACAGAAAGTTTTGAGCAGATATCTCCTTCCATTCGGCCGGAATTGCAAGACGTTTGTGCATCTTCTATGTTCGTCGCGGTCAATGGCAAAAGGCGCTTATCTTCAATCTAGGTGTTTCTGCGTGCTGCGCCGGCCCAAAGAGTGCCCGGCGGAAAACGACAACGCAGGCATGTCGAGTGCCACTGTCTGCACCTGCACAGAAAGTTTTGAGCAGATATCTCCTTCCGTTCGGCCGGAATTGAAAGAAGATTGTGCATCTTCAATGTAGGTCGCGGTCAATAACAAAAAGGCGCTTATCTTCAATCTAGGTGTTTCTGCGTGCTGCGCCGGCCCAAAGAGTGCCCGGCGGAAAACGACAACGCAGGCATGTCGGGTGCCACTGTCTGCACCTGCACAGAAAGTTTTGAGCAGATATCTCCTTCCGTTCGGCCGTAATTGAAAGAAGATTGTGCATCTTCTATGTTTGTCGCGGTCAATCGCAAAAGGCGCTTATCTTCAATGAAGGTGTTTCTGCGTGCTGCTCCGGCTCAAAGAGTGCCCGGCGGAAAACGACAACGCAGGCATGTCGGGTGCCAGTGTCTGCACCTGCACAGAATGTTTTGAGCAGATATCTCCTTCCGTTCGGCCGGAATTGAAAGAAGATTGTGCATCTTCAATGTAGGTCGCGGTCAATGACAAAAAGGCGCTTATCTTCAATCTAGGTGTTTCTGCGTGCTGCGCCGGCCCAAAGAGTGCCCGGCGGAAAACGACAACGCAGGCATGTCGGGTGCCACTGTCTGCACCTGCACAGTATGTTTTGAGCAGATATCTTCTTTCGTTCGGCCGGAATTGCAAGACGTTTGTGCATCTGCAATGTAGGTCGCGGTCAATGACAAAAAGGCGCTTATCTTCAATCTAGGTGTTTCTGCGTGCTGCGCCGGCCCAAAGAGTGCCCGGCGGAAAACGACAACGCAGGCATGTCGGGTGCCACTGTCTACACCTGCACAGAAAGTTTTGAGCAGATATCTCCTTCCATTCGGCCGGAATTGCAAGAAGTTTGTGCATCTTCTATGTTCGTCGCGGTCAATGACAAAAGGAGCTTATCTTCAATCTAGGTGTTTCTGCGTGCTGCTCCGGCCCAAAGAGTGCCCGGCGGAAAACGACAACGCAGGCATGTCGGGTGCCACTGTCTGCACCTGCACAGAAAGTTTTGAGCAGATATCTCCTTCCATTCGGCCGGAATTGCAAGACGTTTGTGCATCTTCTATGTTCGTCGCGGTCAATGGCAAAAGGCGCTTATCTTCAATCTAGGTGTTTCTGCGTGCTGCGCCGGCCCAAAGAGTGCCCGGCGGAAAACGACAACGCAGGCATGTCGAGTGCCACTGTCTGCACCTGCACAGAAAGTTTTGAGCAGATATCTCCTTCCGTTCGGCCGGAATTGAAAGAAGATTGTGCATCTTCAATGTAGGTCGCGGTCAATAACAAAAAGGCGCTTATCTTCAATCTAGGTGTTTCTGCGTGCTGCGCCGGCCCAAAGAGTGCCCGGCGGAAAACGACAACGCAGGCATGTCGGGTGCCACTGTCTGCACCTGCACAGAAAGTTTTGAGCAGATATCTCCTTCCGTTCGGCCGTAATTGAAAGAAGATTGTGCATCTTCTATGTTTGTCACGGTCAATGGCAAAAGGCGCTTATCTTCAATGTAGGTGTTTCTGCGTGCTGCTCCGGCTCAAAGAGTGCCCGGCGGAAAACGACAACGCAGGCATGTCGGGTGCCACTGTCTGCACCTGCACAGAATGTTTTGAGCAGATATCTCCTTCCGTTCGGCCGGAATTGAAAGAAGATTGTGCATCTTCAATGTAGGTCGCGGTCAATGACAAAAAGGCGCTTATCTTCAATCTAGGTGTTTCTGCGTGCTGCGCCGGCCCAAAGAGTGCCCGGCGGAAAACGACAACGCAGGCATGTCGGGTGCCACTGTCTGCACCTGCACAGTATGTTTTGAGCAGATATCTTCTTTCGTTCGGCCGGAATTGCAAGACGTTTGTGCATCTGCAATGTAGGTCGCGGTCAATGACAAAAAGGCGCTTATCTTCAATCTAGGTGTTTCTGCGTGCTGCTCCGGCCCAAAGAGTGCCCGGCGGAAAACGACAACGCAGGCATGTCGGGTGCCACTGTCTGCACCTGCACAGAAAGTTTTGAGCAGATATCTCCTTCCATTCGGCCGGAATTGCAAGACGTTTGTGCATCTTCTATTTTCGTCGCGGTCAATGGCAAAAGGCGCTTATCTTCAATCTAGGTGTTTCTGCGTGCTGCGCCGGCCCAAAGAGTGCCCGGCGGAAAACGACAACGCAGGCATGTCGAGTGCCACTGTCTGCACCTGCACAGAATGTTTTGAGCAGATATCTCCTTCCATTCGGCCGGAATTGCAAGAAGTTTGTGCATCTTCTATGTTCGTCGCGGTCAATGACAAAAGGAGCTTATCTTCAATCTAGGTGTTTCTGCGTGCTGCGCCGGCCCAAAGAGTGCCCGGCGGAAAACGACAACGCAGGCATGTCGGGTGCCACTGTCTGCACCTGCACAGTATGTTTTGAGCAGATATCTTCTTTCGTTCGGCCGGAATTGCAAGACGTTTGTGCATCTGCAATGTAGGTCGCGGTCAATGACAAAAAGGCGCTTATCTTCAATCTAGGTGTTTCTGCGTGCTGCTCCGGCCCAAAGAGTGCCCGGCGGAAAACGACAACGCAGGCATGTCGGGTGCCACTGTCTGCACCTGCACAGAAAGTTTTGAGCAGATATCTCCTTCCATTCGGCCGGAATTGCAAGACGTTTGTGCGTCTTCTATTTTCGTCGCGGTCAATGGCAAAAGGCGCTTATCTTCAATCTAGGTGTTTCTGCGTGCTGCGCCGGCCCAAAGAGTGCCCGGCGGAAAACGACAACGCAGGCATGTCGAGTGCCACTGTCTGCACCTGCACAGAAAGTTTTGAGCAGATATCTCCTTCCATTCGGCCGGAATTGCAAGACGTTTGTGCGTCTTCTATTTTCGTCGCGGTCAATGGCAAAAGGCGCTTATCTTCAATCTAGGTGTTTCTGCGTGCTGCGCCGGCCCAAAGAGTGCCCGGCGGAAAACGACAACGCAGGCATGTCGAGTGCCACTGTCTGCACCTGCACAGAAAGTTTTGAGCAGATATCTCCTTCCGTTCGGCCGGAATTGAAAGAAGATTGTGCATCTTCAATGTAGGTCGCGGTCAATGACAAAAAGGCGCTTATCTTCAATCTAGGTGTTTCTGCGTGCTGCGCCGGCCCAAAGACTGCCCGGCGGAAAAGGACAACGCAGGCATGTCGGGTGCCACTGTCTGCACCTGCACAGAATGTTTTGAGCAAATATCTCCTTCCGTTCGGCCGTAATTGAAAGAAGATTGTGCATCTTCAATGTAGGTCGCGGTCAATGACAAAAAGGCGCTTATCTTCAATCTAGGTGTTTCTGCGTGCTGCGCCGGCCCAAAGAATGCCCGGCGGAAAACGACAACGCAGGCATGTCGGGTGCCACTGTCTACACCTGCACAGAAAGTTTTGAGCAGATATCTCCTTCCATTCGGCCGGAATTGCAAGAAGTTTGTGCATCTTCTATGTTCGTCGCGGTCAATGACAAAAGGAGCTTATCTTCAATCTAGGTGTTTCTGCGTGCTGCTCCGGCCCAAAGAGTGCCCGGCGGAAAACGACAACGCAGGCATGTCGGGTGCCACTGTCTGCACCTGCACAGAAAGGTTTGAGCAGATATCTCCTTCCATTCGGCCGGAATTGCAAGACGTTTGTGCATCTTCTATGTTCGTCGCGGTCAATGGCAAAAGGCGCTTATCTTCAATCTAGGTGTTTCTGCGTGCTGCTCCGGCCCAAAGAGTGCCCGGCGGAAAACGACAACCCAGGCATGTCGGGTGCCACTGTCTGCACCTGCACAGAAAGTTTTGAGCAGATATCTCCTTCCATTCGGCCGGAATTGCAAGACGTTTGTGCATCTTCTATGTTCGTCGCGGTCAATGGCAAAAGGCGCTTATCTTCAATCTAGGTGTTTCTGCGTGCTGCGCCGGCCCAAAGAGTGCCCGGCGGAAAACGACAACGCAGGCATGTCGAGTGCCACTGTCTGCACCTGCACAGAAAGTTTTGAGCAGATATCTCCTTCCGTTCGGCCGGAATTGAAAGAAGATTGTGCATCTTCAATGTAGGTCGCGGTCAATAACAAAAAGGCGCTTATCTTCAATCTAGGTGTTTCTGCGTGCTGCGCCGGCCCAAAGAGTGCCCGGCGGAAAACGACAACGCAGGCATGTCGGGTGCCACTGTCTGCACCTGCACAGAAAGTTTTGAGCAGATATCTCCTTCCGTTCGGCCGTAATTGAAAGAAGATTGTGCATCTTCTATGTTTGTCGCGGTCAATGGCAAAAGGCGCTTATCTTCAATGTAGGTGTTTCTGCGTGCTGCTCCGGCTCAAAGAGTGCCCGGCGGAAAACGACAACGCAGGCATGTCGGGTGCCACTGTCTGCACCTGCACAGAATGTTTTGAGCAGATATCTCCTTCCGTTCGGCCGGAATTGAAAGAAGATTGTGCATCTTCAATGTAGGTCGCGGTCAATGACAAAAAGGCGCTTATCTTCAATCTAGGTGTTTCTGCGTGCTGCGCCGGCCCAAAGAGTGCCCGGCGGAAAACGACAACGCAGGCATGTCGGGTGCCACTGTCTACACCTGCACAGAAAGTTTTGAGCAGATATCTCCTTCCATTCGGCCGGAATTGCAAGACGTTTGTGCATCTTCTATGTTCGTCGCGGTCAATGGCAAAAGGCGCTTATCTTCAATCTAGGTGTTTCTGCGTGCTGCGCCGGCCCAAAGAGTGCCCGGCGGAAAACGACAACGCAGGCATGTCGGGTGCCACTGTCTGCACCTGCACAGAAAGTTTTGAGCAGATATCTCCTTCCGTTCGGCCGGAATTGAAAGAAGATTGTGCATCTTCAATGTAGGTCGCGGTCAATGACAAAAAGGCGCTTATCTTCAATCTAGGTGTTTCTGCGTGCTGCGCCGGCCCAAAGAGTGCCCGGCGGAAAACGACAACGCAGGCATGTCGGGTGCCACTGTCTGCACCTGCACAGTATGTTTTGAGCAGATATCTTCTTTCGTTCGGCCGGAATTGCAAGACGTTTGTGCATCTGCAATGTAGGTCGCGGTCAATGACAAAAAGGCGCTTATCTTCAATCTAGGTGTTTCTGCATGCTGCTCCGGCCCAAAGAGTGCCCGGCGGAAAACGACAACGCAGGCATGTCGGGTGCCACTGTCTGCACCTGCACAGAAAGTTTTGAGCAGATATCTCCTTCCGTTCGGCCGGAATTGAAAGAAGATTGTGCATCTTCAATGTAGGTCGCGGACAATGACAAAAAGGCGCTTATCTTCATTCTAGGTGTTTCTGCGTGCTGCGCCGGCCCAAAGAGTGCCCGGCGGAAAACGACAACGCACGCATGTCGGGTGCCACTGTCTGCACCTGCACAGTATGTTTTGAGCAGATATCTTCTTTCGTTCGGCCGGAATTGCAAGACGTTTGTGCATCTGCAATGTAGGTCGCGGTCAATGGCAAAAGGCGCTTATCTTCAATCTAGGTGTTTCTGCGTGCTGCTCCGGCCCAAAGAGTGCCCGGCGGAAAACGACAACGCAGGCATGTCGGGTGCCACTGTCTGCACCTGCACAGAAAGTTTTGAGCAGATATCTCCTTCCATTCGGCCGGAATTGCAAGACGTTTGTGCATCTTCTATTTTCGTTGCGGTCAATGGCAAAAGGCGCTTATCTTCAATCTAGGTGTTTCTGCGTGCTGCGCCGGCCCAAAGAGTGCCCGGCGGAAAACGACAACGCAGGCATGTCGAGTGCCACTGTCTGCACCTGCAGAGAAAGTTTTGAGCAGATATCTCCTTCCGTTCGGCCGGAATTGAAAGAAGTTTGTGCATCTTCAATGTAGGTCGCGGTCAATGACAAAAAGGCGCTTATCTTCAATCTAGGTGTTTCTGCATTCTGCGCCGGCCCAAAGACTGCCCGGCCGAAAACGACAACGCAGGCATGTCGGGTGCCACTGTCTGCACCTGCACAGAATGTTTTGAGCAGATATCTTCTTCCGTTCGGCCGGAATTGAAAGAAGATTGTGCATCTTCAATGTAGGTCGCGGTCAAAGACAAAAAGGCGCTTATCTTCAATCTAGGTGTTTCTGCGTGCTGCGCCGGCCCAAAGAGTGCCCGGCGGAAAACGACAACGCAGGCATGTCGGGTGCCACTGTCTACACCTGCACAGAAAGTTTTGAGCAGATATCTCCTTCCATTCGGCCGGAATTGCAAGAAGTTTGTGCATCTTCTATGTTCGTCGCGGGCAATGACAAAAGGAGCTTATCTTCAATCTAGGTGTTTCTGCGTGCTGCTCCGGCCCAAAGAGTGCCCGGCGGAAAACGACAACGCAGGCATGTCGGGTGCCACTGTCTGCACCTGCACAGAAAGTTTTGAGCAGATATCTCCTTCCATTCGGCCGGAATTGCAAGACGTTTGTGCATCTTCTATGTTCGTCGCGGTCAATGGCAAAAGGCGCTTATCTTCAATCTAGGTGTTTCTGCGTGCTGCGCCGGCCCAAAGAGTGCCCGGCGGAAAACGACAACGCAGGCATGTCGAGTGCCACTGTCTGCACCTGCACAGAAAGTTTTGAGCAGATATCTCCTTCCGTTCGGCCGGAATTGAAAGAAGATTGTGCATCTTCAATGTAGGTCGCGGTCAATAACAAAAAGGCGCTTATCTTCAATCTAGGTGTTTCTGCGTGCTGCGCCGGCCCAAAGAGTGCCCGGCGGAAAACGACAACGCAGTCATGTCGGGTGCCACTGTCTGCACCTGCACAGAAAGTTTTGAGCAGATATCTCCTTCCGTTCGGCCGTAATTGAAAGAAGATTGTGCATCTTCTATGTTTGTCGCGGTCAATCGCAAAAGGCGCTTATCTTCAATGTAGGTGTTTCTGCGTGCTGCTCCGGCTCAAAGAGTGCCCGGCGGAAAACGACAACGCAGGCATGTCGGGTGCCACTGTCTGCACCTGCACAGAATGTTTTGAGCAGATATCTCCTTCCGTTCGGCCGGAATTGAAAGAAGATTGTGCATCTTCAATGTAGGTCGCGGTCAATGACAAAAAGGCGCTTATCTTCAATCTAGGTGTTTCTGCGTGCTGCGCCGGCCCAAAGAGTGCCCGGCGGAAATCGACAACGCAGGCATGTCGGGTGCCACTGTCTGCACCTGCACAGTATGTTTTGAGCAGATATCTTCTTTCGTTCGGCCGGAATTGCAAGACGTTTGTGCATCTGCAATGTAGGTCGCGGTCAATGACAAAAAGGCGCTTATCTTCAATCTAGGTGTTTCTGCGTGCTGCTCCGGCCCAAAGAGTGCCCGGCGGAAAACGACAACGCAGGCATGTCGGGTGCCACTGTCTGCACCTGCACAGAAAGTTTTGAGCAGATATCTCCTTCCATTGGGCCGGAATTGCAAGACGTTTGTGCATCTTCTATTTTCGTCGCGGTCAATGGCAAAAGGCGCTTATCTTCAATCTAGGTGTTTCTGCGTGCTGCGCCGGCCCAAAGAGTGCCCGGCGGAAAACGACAACGCAGGCATGTCGAGTGCCACTGTCTGCACCTGCACAGAATGTTTTGAGCAGATATCTCCTTCCATTCGGCCGGAATTGCAAGAAGTTTGTGCATCTTCTATGTTCGTCGCGGTCAATGACAAAAGGAGCTTATCTTCAATCTAGGTGTTTCTGCGTGCTGCTCCGGCCCAAAGAGTGCCCGGCGGAAAACGACAACGCAGGCATGTCGGGTGCCACTGTCTGCACCTGCACAGAAAGTTTTGAGCAGATATCTCCTTCCGTTCGGCCGGAATTGAAAGAAGATTGTGCATCTTCAATGTAGGTCGCGGTCAATGACAAAAAGGCGCTTATCTTCAATCTAGGTGTTTCTGCGTGCTGCGCCGGCCCAAAGAGTGCCCGGCGGAAAACGACAACGCAGGCATGTCGGGTGCCACTGTCTACACCTGCACAGAAAGTTTTGAGCAGATATCTCCTTCCATTCGGCCGGAATTGCAAGAAGTTTGTGCATCTTCTATGTTCGTCGCGGTCAATGACAAAAGGAGCTTATCTTCAATCTAGGTGTTTCTGCGTGCTGCTCCGGCCCAAAGAGTGCCCGGCGGAAAACGACAACGCAGGCATGTCGGGTGCCACTGTCTGCACCTGCACAGAAAGTTTTGAGCAGATATCTCCTTCCATTCGGCCGGAATTGCAAGACGTTTGTGCATCTTCTATGTTCGTCGCGGTCAATGGCAAAAGGCGCTTATCTTCAATCTAGGTGTTTCTGCGTGCTGCGCCGGCCCAAAGAGTGCCCGGCGGAAAACGACAACGCAGGCATGTCGAGTGCCACTGTCTGCACCTGCACAGAAAGTTTTGAGCAGATATCTCCTTCCGTTCGGCCGGAATTGAAAGAAGATTGTGCATCTTCAATGTAGGTCGCGGTCAATAACAAAAAGGCGCTTATCTTCAATCTAGGTGTTTCTGCGTGCTGCGC
Source organism: Hyla sarda (assembly GCF_029499605.1). Classification (NCBI taxonomy): domain Eukaryota; kingdom Metazoa; phylum Chordata; class Amphibia; order Anura; family Hylidae; genus Hyla; species Hyla sarda. The sequence goes on from NW_026608711.1 coordinate 19,771, forward strand.
CGGCCCAAAGAGTGCCCGGCGGAAAACGACAACGCAGGCATGTCGGGTGCCACTGTCTGCACCTGCACAGAAAGTTTTGAGCAGATATCTCCTTCCGTTCGGCCGTAATTGAAAGAAGATTGTGCATCTTCTATGTTTGTCGCGGTCAATCGCAAAAGGCGCTTATCTTCAATGAAGGTGTTTCTGCGTGCTGCTCCGGCTCAAAGAGTGCCCGGCGGAAAACGACAACGCAGGCATGTCGGGTGCCAGTGTCTGCACCTGCACAGAATGTTTTGAGCAGATATCTCCTTCCGTTCGGCCGGAATTGAAAGAAGATTGTGCATCTTCAATGTAGGTCGCGGTCAATGACAAAAAGGCGCTTATCTTCAATCTAGGTGTTTCTGCGTGCTGCGCCGGCCCAAAGAGTGCCCGGCGGAAAACGACAACGCAGGCATGTCGGGTGCCACTGTCTGCACCTGCACAGTATGTTTTGAGCAGATATCTTCTTTCGTTCGGCCGGAATTGCAAGACGTTTGTGCATCTGCAATGTAGGTCGCGGTCAATGACAAAAAGGCGCTTATCTTCAATCTAGGTGTTTCTGCGTGCTGCGCCGGCCCAAAGAGTGCCCGGCGGAAAACGACAACGCAGGCATGTCGGGTGCCACTGTCTACACCTGCACAGAAAGTTTTGAGCAGATATCTCCTTCCATTCGGCCGGAATTGCAAGAAGTTTGTGCATCTTCTATGTTCGTCGCGGTCAATGACAAAAGGAGCTTATCTTCAATCTAGGTGTTTCTGCGTGCTGCTCCGGCCCAAAGAGTGCCCGGCGGAAAACGACAACGCAGGCATGTCGGGTGCCACTGTCTGCACCTGCACAGAAAGTTTTGAGCAGATATCTCCTTCCATTCGGCCGGAATTGCAAGACGTTTGTGCATCTTCTATGTTCGTCGCGGTCAATGGCAAAAGGCGCTTATCTTCAATCTAGGTGTTTCTGCGTGCTGCGCCGGCCCAAAGAGTGCCCGGCGGAAAACGACAACGCAGGCATGTCGAGTGCCACTGTCTGCACCTGCACAGAAAGTTTTGAGCAGATATCTCCTTCCGTTCGGCCGGAATTGAAAGAAGATTGTGCATCTTCAATGTAGGTCGCGGTCAATAACAAAAAGGCGCTTATCTTCAATCTAGGTGTTTCTGCGTGCTGCGCCGGCCCAAAGAGTGCCCGGCGGAAAACGACAACGCAGGCATGTCGGGTGCCACTGTCTGCACCTGCACAGAAAGTTTTGAGCAGATATCTCCTTCCGTTCGGCCGTAATTGAAAGAAGATTGTGCATCTTCTATGTTTGTCACGGTCAATGGCAAAAGGCGCTTATCTTCAATGTAGGTGTTTCTGCGTGCTGCTCCGGCTCAAAGAGTGCCCGGCGGAAAACGACAACGCAGGCATGTCGGGTGCCACTGTCTGCACCTGCACAGAATGTTTTGAGCAGATATCTCCTTCCGTTCGGCCGGAATTGAAAGAAGATTGTGCATCTTCAATGTAGGTCGCGGTCAATGACAAAAAGGCGCTTATCTTCAATCTAGGTGTTTCTGCGTGCTGCGCCGGCCCAAAGAGTGCCCGGCGGAAAACGACAACGCAGGCATGTCGGGTGCCACTGTCTGCACCTGCACAGTATGTTTTGAGCAGATATCTTCTTTCGTTCGGCCGGAATTGCAAGACGTTTGTGCATCTGCAATGTAGGTCGCGGTCAATGACAAAAAGGCGCTTATCTTCAATCTAGGTGTTTCTGCGTGCTGCTCCGGCCCAAAGAGTGCCCGGCGGAAAACGACAACGCAGGCATGTCGGGTGCCACTGTCTGCACCTGCACAGAAAGTTTTGAGCAGATATCTCCTTCCATTCGGCCGGAATTGCAAGACGTTTGTGCATCTTCTATTTTCGTCGCGGTCAATGGCAAAAGGCGCTTATCTTCAATCTAGGTGTTTCTGCGTGCTGCGCCGGCCCAAAGAGTGCCCGGCGGAAAACGACAACGCAGGCATGTCGAGTGCCACTGTCTGCACCTGCACAGAATGTTTTGAGCAGATATCTCCTTCCATTCGGCCGGAATTGCAAGAAGTTTGTGCATCTTCTATGTTCGTCGCGGTCAATGACAAAAGGAGCTTATCTTCAATCTAGGTGTTTCTGCGTGCTGCGCCGGCCCAAAGAGTGCCCGGCGGAAAACGACAACGCAGGCATGTCGGGTGCCACTGTCTGCACCTGCACAGTATGTTTTGAGCAGATATCTTCTTTCGTTCGGCCGGAATTGCAAGACGTTTGTGCATCTGCAATGTAGGTCGCGGTCAATGACAAAAAGGCGCTTATCTTCAATCTAGGTGTTTCTGCGTGCTGCTCCGGCCCAAAGAGTGCCCGGCGGAAAACGACAACGCAGGCATGTCGGGTGCCACTGTCTGCACCTGCACAGAAAGTTTTGAGCAGATATCTCCTTCCATTCGGCCGGAATTGCAAGACGTTTGTGCGTCTTCTATTTTCGTCGCGGTCAATGGCAAAAGGCGCTTATCTTCAATCTAGGTGTTTCTGCGTGCTGCGCCGGCCCAAAGAGTGCCCGGCGGAAAACGACAACGCAGGCATGTCGAGTGCCACTGTCTGCACCTGCACAGAAAGTTTTGAGCAGATATCTCCTTCCATTCGGCCGGAATTGCAAGACGTTTGTGCGTCTTCTATTTTCGTCGCGGTCAATGGCAAAAGGCGCTTATCTTCAATCTAGGTGTTTCTGCGTGCTGCGCCGGCCCAAAGAGTGCCCGGCGGAAAACGACAACGCAGGCATGTCGAGTGCCACTGTCTGCACCTGCACAGAAAGTTTTGAGCAGATATCTCCTTCCGTTCGGCCGGAATTGAAAGAAGATTGTGCATCTTCAATGTAGGTCGCGGTCAATGACAAAAAGGCGCTTATCTTCAATCTAGGTGTTTCTGCGTGCTGCGCCGGCCCAAAGACTGCCCGGCGGAAAAGGACAACGCAGGCATGTCGGGTGCCACTGTCTGCACCTGCACAGAATGTTTTGAGCAAATATCTCCTTCCGTTCGGCCGTAATTGAAAGAAGATTGTGCATCTTCAATGTAGGTCGCGGTCAATGACAAAAAGGCGCTTATCTTCAATCTAGGTGTTTCTGCGTGCTGCGCCGGCCCAAAGAATGCCCGGCGGAAAACGACAACGCAGGCATGTCGGGTGCCACTGTCTACACCTGCACAGAAAGTTTTGAGCAGATATCTCCTTCCATTCGGCCGGAATTGCAAGAAGTTTGTGCATCTTCTATGTTCGTCGCGGTCAATGACAAAAGGAGCTTATCTTCAATCTAGGTGTTTCTGCGTGCTGCTCCGGCCCAAAGAGTGCCCGGCGGAAAACGACAACGCAGGCATGTCGGGTGCCACTGTCTGCACCTGCACAGAAAGGTTTGAGCAGATATCTCCTTCCATTCGGCCGGAATTGCAAGACGTTTGTGCATCTTCTATGTTCGTCGCGGTCAATGGCAAAAGGCGCTTATCTTCAATCTAGGTGTTTCTGCGTGCTGCTCCGGCCCAAAGAGTGCCCGGCGGAAAACGACAACCCAGGCATGTCGGGTGCCACTGTCTGCACCTGCACAGAAAGTTTTGAGCAGATATCTCCTTCCATTCGGCCGGAATTGCAAGACGTTTGTGCATCTTCTATGTTCGTCGCGGTCAATGGCAAAAGGCGCTTATCTTCAATCTAGGTGTTTCTGCGTGCTGCGCCGGCCCAAAGAGTGCCCGGCGGAAAACGACAACGCAGGCATGTCGAGTGCCACTGTCTGCACCTGCACAGAAAGTTTTGAGCAGATATCTCCTTCCGTTCGGCCGGAATTGAAAGAAGATTGTGCATCTTCAATGTAGGTCGCGGTCAATAACAAAAAGGCGCTTATCTTCAATCTAGGTGTTTCTGCGTGCTGCGCCGGCCCAAAGAGTGCCCGGCGGAAAACGACAACGCAGGCATGTCGGGTGCCACTGTCTGCACCTGCACAGAAAGTTTTGAGCAGATATCTCCTTCCGTTCGGCCGTAATTGAAAGAAGATTGTGCATCTTCTATGTTTGTCGCGGTCAATGGCAAAAGGCGCTTATCTTCAATGTAGGTGTTTCTGCGTGCTGCTCCGGCTCAAAGAGTGCCCGGCGGAAAACGACAACGCAGGCATGTCGGGTGCCACTGTCTGCACCTGCACAGAATGTTTTGAGCAGATATCTCCTTCCGTTCGGCCGGAATTGAAAGAAGATTGTGCATCTTCAATGTAGGTCGCGGTCAATGACAAAAAGGCGCTTATCTTCAATCTAGGTGTTTCTGCGTGCTGCGCCGGCCCAAAGAGTGCCCGGCGGAAAACGACAACGCAGGCATGTCGGGTGCCACTGTCTACACCTGCACAGAAAGTTTTGAGCAGATATCTCCTTCCATTCGGCCGGAATTGCAAGACGTTTGTGCATCTTCTATGTTCGTCGCGGTCAATGGCAAAAGGCGCTTATCTTCAATCTAGGTGTTTCTGCGTGCTGCGCCGGCCCAAAGAGTGCCCGGCGGAAAACGACAACGCAGGCATGTCGGGTGCCACTGTCTGCACCTGCACAGAAAGTTTTGAGCAGATATCTCCTTCCGTTCGGCCGGAATTGAAAGAAGATTGTGCATCTTCAATGTAGGTCGCGGTCAATGACAAAAAGGCGCTTATCTTCAATCTAGGTGTTTCTGCGTGCTGCGCCGGCCCAAAGAGTGCCCGGCGGAAAACGACAACGCAGGCATGTCGGGTGCCACTGTCTGCACCTGCACAGTATGTTTTGAGCAGATATCTTCTTTCGTTCGGCCGGAATTGCAAGACGTTTGTGCATCTGCAATGTAGGTCGCGGTCAATGACAAAAAGGCGCTTATCTTCAATCTAGGTGTTTCTGCATGCTGCTCCGGCCCAAAGAGTGCCCGGCGGAAAACGACAACGCAGGCATGTCGGGTGCCACTGTCTGCACCTGCACAGAAAGTTTTGAGCAGATATCTCCTTCCGTTCGGCCGGAATTGAAAGAAGATTGTGCATCTTCAATGTAGGTCGCGGACAATGACAAAAAGGCGCTTATCTTCATTCTAGGTGTTTCTGCGTGCTGCGCCGGCCCAAAGAGTGCCCGGCGGAAAACGACAACGCACGCATGTCGGGTGCCACTGTCTGCACCTGCACAGTATGTTTTGAGCAGATATCTTCTTTCGTTCGGCCGGAATTGCAAGACGTTTGTGCATCTGCAATGTAGGTCGCGGTCAATGGCAAAAGGCGCTTATCTTCAATCTAGGTGTTTCTGCGTGCTGCTCCGGCCCAAAGAGTGCCCGGCGGAAAACGACAACGCAGGCATGTCGGGTGCCACTGTCTGCACCTGCACAGAAAGTTTTGAGCAGATATCTCCTTCCATTCGGCCGGAATTGCAAGACGTTTGTGCATCTTCTATTTTCGTTGCGGTCAATGGCAAAAGGCGCTTATCTTCAATCTAGGTGTTTCTGCGTGCTGCGCCGGCCCAAAGAGTGCCCGGCGGAAAACGACAACGCAGGCATGTCGAGTGCCACTGTCTGCACCTGCAGAGAAAGTTTTGAGCAGATATCTCCTTCCGTTCGGCCGGAATTGAAAGAAGTTTGTGCATCTTCAATGTAGGTCGCGGTCAATGACAAAAAGGCGCTTATCTTCAATCTAGGTGTTTCTGCATTCTGCGCCGGCCCAAAGACTGCCCGGCCGAAAACGACAACGCAGGCATGTCGGGTGCCACTGTCTGCACCTGCACAGAATGTTTTGAGCAGATATCTTCTTCCGTTCGGCCGGAATTGAAAGAAGATTGTGCATCTTCAATGTAGGTCGCGGTCAAAGACAAAAAGGCGCTTATCTTCAATCTAGGTGTTTCTGCGTGCTGCGCCGGCCCAAAGAGTGCCCGGCGGAAAACGACAACGCAGGCATGTCGGGTGCCACTGTCTACACCTGCACAGAAAGTTTTGAGCAGATATCTCCTTCCATTCGGCCGGAATTGCAAGAAGTTTGTGCATCTTCTATGTTCGTCGCGGGCAATGACAAAAGGAGCTTATCTTCAATCTAGGTGTTTCTGCGTGCTGCTCCGGCCCAAAGAGTGCCCGGCGGAAAACGACAACGCAGGCATGTCGGGTGCCACTGTCTGCACCTGCACAGAAAGTTTTGAGCAGATATCTCCTTCCATTCGGCCGGAATTGCAAGACGTTTGTGCATCTTCTATGTTCGTCGCGGTCAATGGCAAAAGGCGCTTATCTTCAATCTAGGTGTTTCTGCGTGCTGCGCCGGCCCAAAGAGTGCCCGGCGGAAAACGACAACGCAGGCATGTCGAGTGCCACTGTCTGCACCTGCACAGAAAGTTTTGAGCAGATATCTCCTTCCGTTCGGCCGGAATTGAAAGAAGATTGTGCATCTTCAATGTAGGTCGCGGTCAATAACAAAAAGGCGCTTATCTTCAATCTAGGTGTTTCTGCGTGCTGCGCCGGCCCAAAGAGTGCCCGGCGGAAAACGACAACGCAGTCATGTCGGGTGCCACTGTCTGCACCTGCACAGAAAGTTTTGAGCAGATATCTCCTTCCGTTCGGCCGTAATTGAAAGAAGATTGTGCATCTTCTATGTTTGTCGCGGTCAATCGCAAAAGGCGCTTATCTTCAATGTAGGTGTTTCTGCGTGCTGCTCCGGCTCAAAGAGTGCCCGGCGGAAAACGACAACGCAGGCATGTCGGGTGCCACTGTCTGCACCTGCACAGAATGTTTTGAGCAGATATCTCCTTCCGTTCGGCCGGAATTGAAAGAAGATTGTGCATCTTCAATGTAGGTCGCGGTCAATGACAAAAAGGCGCTTATCTTCAATCTAGGTGTTTCTGCGTGCTGCGCCGGCCCAAAGAGTGCCCGGCGGAAATCGACAACGCAGGCATGTCGGGTGCCACTGTCTGCACCTGCACAGTATGTTTTGAGCAGATATCTTCTTTCGTTCGGCCGGAATTGCAAGACGTTTGTGCATCTGCAATGTAGGTCGCGGTCAATGACAAAAAGGCGCTTATCTTCAATCTAGGTGTTTCTGCGTGCTGCTCCGGCCCAAAGAGTGCCCGGCGGAAAACGACAACGCAGGCATGTCGGGTGCCACTGTCTGCACCTGCACAGAAAGTTTTGAGCAGATATCTCCTTCCATTGGGCCGGAATTGCAAGACGTTTGTGCATCTTCTATTTTCGTCGCGGTCAATGGCAAAAGGCGCTTATCTTCAATCTAGGTGTTTCTGCATGCTGCGCCGGCCCAAAGAGTGCCCGGCGGAAAACGACAACGCAGGCATGTCGAGTGCCACTGTCTGCACCTGCACAGAATGTTTTGAGCAGATATCTCCTTCCATTCGGCCGGAATTGCAAGAAGTTTGTGCATCTTCTATGTTCGTCGCGGTCAATGACAAAAGGAGCTTATCTTCAATCTAGGTGTTTCTGCGTGCTGCTCCGGCCCAAAGAGTGCCCGGCGGAAAACGACAACGCAGGCATGTCGGGTGCCACTGTCTGCACCTGCACAGAAAGTTTTGAGCAGATATCTCCTTCCGTTCGGCCGGAATTGAAAGAAGATTGTGCATCTTCAATGTAGGTCGCGGTCAATGACAAAAAGGCGCTTATCTTCAATCTAGGTGTTTCTGCGTGCTGCGCCGGCCCAAAGAGTGCCCGGCGGAAAACGACAACGCAGGCATGTCGGGTGCCACTGTCTACACCTGCACAGAAAGTTTTGAGCAGATATCTCCTTCCATTCGGCCGGAATTGCAAGAAGTTTGTGCATCTTCTATGTTCGTCGCGGTCAATGACAAAAGGAGCTTATCTTCAATCTAGGTGTTTCTGCGTGCTGCTCCGGCCCAAAGAGTGCCCGGCGGAAAACGACAACGCAGGCATGTCGGGTGCCACTGTCTGCACCTGCACAGAAAGTTTTGAGCAGATATCTCCTTCCATTCGGCCGGAATTGCAAGACGTTTGTGCATCTTCTATGTTCGTCGCGGTCAATGGCAAAAGGCGCTTATCTTCAATCTAGGTGTTTCTGCGTGCTGCGCCGGCCCAAAGAGTGCCCGGCGGAAAACGACAACGCAGGCATGTCGAGTGCCACTGTCTGCACCTGCACAGAAAGTTTTGAGCAGATATCTCCTTCCGTTCGGCCGGAATTGAAAGAAGATTGTGCATCTTCAATGTAGGTCGCGGTCAATAACAAAAAGGCGCTTATCTTCAATCTAGGTGTTTCTGCGTGCTGCGCCGGCCCAAAGAGTGCCCGGCGGAAAACGACAACGCAGGCATGTCGGGTGCCACTGTCTGCACCTGCACAGAAAGTTTTGAGCAGATATCTCCTTCCGTTCGGCCGTAATTGAAAGAAGATTGTGCATCTTCTATGTTTGTCGCGGTCAATCGCAAAAGGCGCTTATCTTCAATGAAGGTGTTTCTGCGTGCTGCTCCGGCTCAAAGAGTGCCCGGCGGAAAACGACAACGCAGGCATGTCGGGTGCCAGTGTCTGCACCTGCACAGAATGTTTTGAGCAGATATCTCCTTCCGTTCGGCCGGAATTGAAAGAAGATTGTGCATCTTCAATGTAGGTCGCGGTCAATGACAAAAAGGCGCTTATCTTCAATCTAGGTGTTTCTGCGTGCTGCGCCGGCCCAAAGAGTGCCCGGCGGAAAACGACAACGCAGGCATGTCGGGTGCCACTGTCTGCACCTGCACAGTATGTTTTGAGCAGATATCTTCTTTCGTTCGGCCGGAATTGCAAGACGTTTGTGCATCTGCAATGTAGGTCGCGGTCAATGACAAAAAGGCGCTTATCTTCAATCTAGGTGTTTCTGCGTGCTGCGCCGGCCCAAAGAGTGCCCGGCGGAAAACGACAACGCAGGCATGTCGGGTGCCACTGTCTACACCTGCACAGAAAGTTTTGAGCAGATATCTCCTTCCATTCGGCCGGAATTGCAAGAAGTTTGTGCATCTTCTATGTTCGTCGCGGTCAATGACAAAAGGAGCTTATCTTCAATCTAGGTGTTTCTGCGTGCTGCTCCGGCCCAAAGAGTGCCCGGCGGAAAACGACAACGCAGGCATGTCGGGTGCCACTGTCTGCACCTGCACAGAAAGTTTTGAGCAGATATCTCCTTCCATTCGGCCGGAATTGCAAGACGTTTGTGCATCTTCTATGTTCGTCGCGGTCAATGGCAAAAGGCGCTTATCTTCAATCTAGGTGTTTCTGCGTGCTGCGCCGGCCCAAAGAGTGCCCGGCGGAAAACGACAACGCAGGCATGTCGAGTGCCACTGTCTGCACCTGCACAGAAAGTTTTGAGCAGATATCTCCTTCCGTTCGGCCGGAATTGAAAGAAGATTGTGCATCTGCAATGTAGGTCGCGGTCAATGACAAAAAGGCGCTTATCTTCAATCTAGGTGTTTCTGCGTGCTGCTCCGGCCCAAAGAGTGCCCGGCGGAAAACGACAACGCAGGCATGTCGGGTGCCACTGTCTGCACCTGCACAGAAAGTTTTGAGCAGATATCTCCTTCCATTCGGCCGGAATTGCAAGACGTTTGTGCATCTTCTATTTTCGTCGCGGTCAATGGCAAAAGGCGCTTATCTTCAATCTAGGTGTTTCTGCGTGCTGCGCCGGCCCAAAGAGTGCCCGGCGGAAAACGACAACGCAGGCATGTCGGGTGCCACTGTCTACACCTGCACAGAAAGTTTTGAGCAGATATCTCCTTCCATTCGGCCGGAATTGCAAGAAGTTTGTGCATCTTCTATGTTCGTCGCGGTCAATGACAAAAGGAGCTTATCTTCAATCTAGGTGTTTCTGCGTGCTGCTCCGGCCCAAAGAGTGCCCGGCGGAAAACGACAACGCAGGCATGTCGGGTGCCACTGTCTGCACCTGCACAGAAAGTTTTGAGCAGATATCTCCTTCCATTCGGCCGGAATTGCAAGACGTTTGTGCATCTTCTATTTTCGTCGCGGTCAATGGCAAAAGGCGCTTATCTTCAATCTAGGTGTTTCTGCGTGCTGCGCCGGCCCAAAGAGTGCCCGGCGGAAAATGACAACGCAGGCATGTCGTGTGCCACTGTCTGCACCTGCACAGAATGTTTTGAGCAGATATCTCCTTCCATTCGGCCGGAATTGCAAGAAGTTTGTGCATCTTCTATGTTCGTCGCGGTCAATGACAAAAGGAGCTTATCTTCAATCTAGGTGTTTCTGCGTGCTGCTCCGGCCCAAAGAGTGCCCGGCGGAAAACGACAACGCAGGCATGTCGGGTGCCACTGTCTGCACCTGCACAGAAAGTTTTGAGCAGATATCTCCTTCCGTTCGGCCGGAATTGAAAGAAGATTGTGCATCTTCAATGTAGGTCGCGGTCAATGACAAAAAGGCGCTTATCTTCAATCTAGGTGTTTCTGCGTGCTGCGCCGGCCCAAAGAGTGCCCGGCGGAAAACGACAACGCAGGCATGTCGGGTGCCACTGTCTGCACCTGCACAGTATGTTTTGAGCAGATATCTTCTTTCGTTCGGCCGGAATTGCAAGACGTTTGTGCATCTGCAATGTAGGTCGCGGTCAATGACAAAAAGGCGCTTATCTTCAATCTAGGTGTTTCTGCGTGCTGCTCCGGCCCAAAGAGTGCCCGGCGGAAAACGACAACGCAGGCATGTCGGGTGCCACTGTCTGCACCTGCACAGAAAGTTTTGAGCAGATATCTCCTTCCATTCGGCCGGAATTGCAAGACGTTTGTGCATCTTCTATTTTCGTCGCGGTCAATGGCAAAAGGCGCTTATCTTCAATCTAGGTGTTTCTGCGTGCTGCGCCGGCCCAAAGAGTGCCCGGCGGATAACGACAACGCAGGCATGTCGAGTGCCACTGTCTGCACCTGCACAGAAAGTTTTGAGCAGATATCTCCTTCTGTTCGGCCAGAATTGAAAGAAGATTGTGCATCTTCAATGTAGGTCGCGGTCAATGACAAAAAGGCGCTTATCTTCAATATAGGTGTTTCTGCGTGCTGCGCCGGCCCAAAGAGTGCCCGGCGGAAAACGACAACGCAGGCATGTCGGGTGCCACTGTCTGCACCTGCACAGTATGTTTTGAGCAGATATCTTCTTTCGTTCGGCCGGAATTGCAAGACGTTTGTGCATCTGCAATGTAGGTCGCGGTCAATGACAAAAAGGCGCTTATCTTCAATCTAGGTGTTTCTGCGTGCTCCTCCGGCCCAAAGAGTGCCCGGCGGAAAACGACAACGCAGGCATGTCGGGTGCCACTGTCTGCACCTGCACAGAAAGTTTTGAGCAGATATCTCCTTCCATTCGGCCGGAATTGCAAGACGTTTGTGCATCTTCTATTTTCGTCGCGGTCAATGGCAAAAGGCGCTTATCTTCAATCTAGGTGTTTCTGCGTGCTGCGCCGGCCCAAAGAGTGCCCGGCGGAAAACGACAACGCAGGCATGTCGAGTGCCACTGTCTGCACCTGCACAGAAAGTTTTGAGCAGATATCTCCTTCCGTTCGGCCGGAATTGAAAGAAGATTGTGCATCTTCAATGTAGGTCGCGGTCAATAACAAAAAGGCGCTTATCTTCAATCTAGGTGTTTCTGCGTGCTGCGCCGGCCCAAAGAGTGCCCGGCGGAAAACGACAACGCAGGCATGTCGGGTGCCACTGTCTGCACCTGCACAGAAAGTTTTGAGCAGATATCTCCTTCCATTCGGCCGGAATTGCAAGAAGTTTGTGCATCTTCTATGTTCGTCGCGGTCAATGACAAAAGGAGCTTATCTTCAATCTAGGTGTTTCTGCGTGCTGCTCCGGCCCAAAGAGTGCCCGGCGGAAAACGACAACGCAGGCATGTCGGGTGCCACTGTCTGCACCTGCACAGAAAGTTTTGAGCAGATATCTCCTTCCATTCGGCCGGAATTGCAAGACGTTTGTGCATCTTCTATTTTCGTCGCGGTCAATGGCAAAAGGCGCTTATCTTCAATCTAGGTGTTTCTGCGTGCTGCGCCGGCCCAAAGAGTGCCCGGCGGAAAATGACAACGCAGGCATGTCGTGTGCCACTGTCTGCACCTGCACAGAATGTTTTGAGCAGATATCTCCTTCCATTCGGCCGGAATTGCAAGAAGTTTGTGCATCTTCTATGTTCGTCGCGGTCAATGACAAAAGGAGCTTATCTTCAATCTAGGTGTTTCTGCGTGCTGCTCCGGCCCAAAGAGTGCCCGGCGGAAAACGACAACGCAGGCATGTCGGGTGCCACTGTCTGCACCTGCACAGAAAGTTTTGAGCAGATATCTCCTTCCGTTCGGCCGGAATTGAAAGAAGATTGTGCATCTTCAATGTAGGTCGCGGTCAATGACAAAAAGGCGCTTATCTTCAATCTAGGTGTTTCTGCGTGCTGCGCCGGCCCAAAGAGTGCCCGGCGGAAAACGACAACGCAGGCATGTCGGGTGCCACTGTCTGCACCTGCACAGTATGTTTTGAGCAGATATCTTCTTTCGTTCGGCCGGAATTGCAAGACGTTTGTGCATCTGCAATGTAGGTCGCGGTCAATGACAAAAAGGCGCTTATCTTCAATCTAGGTGTTTCTGCGTGCTGCTCCGGCCCAAAGAGTGCCCGGCGGAAAACGACAACGCAGGCATGTCGGGTGCCACTGTCTGCACCTGCACAGAAAGTTTTGAGCAGATATCTCCTTCCATTCGGCCGGAATTGCAAGACGTTTGTGCATCTTCTATTTTCGTCGCGGTCAATGGCAAAAGGCGCTTATCTTCAATCTAGGTGTTTCTGCGTGCTGCGCCGGCCCAAAGAGTGCCCGGCGGATAACGACAACGCAGGCATGTCGAGTGCCACTGTCTGCACCTGCACAGAAAGTTTTGAGCAGATATCTCCTTCTGTTCGGCCAGAATTGAAAGAAGATTGTGCATCTTCAATGTAGGTCGCGGTCAATGACAAAAAGGCGCTTATCTTCAATATAGGTGTTTCTGCGTGCTGCGCCGGCCCAAAGAGTGCCCGGCGGAAAACGACAACGCAGGCATGTCGGGTGCCACTGTCTGCACCTGCACAGTATGTTTTGAGCAGATATCTTCTTTCGTTCGGCCGGAATTGCAAGACGTTTGTGCATCTGCAATGTAGGTCGCGGTCAATGACAAAAAGGCGCTTATCTTCAATCTAGGTGTTTCTGCGTGCTCCTCCGGCCCAAAGAGTGCCCGGCGGAAAACGACAACGCAGGCATGTCGGGTGCCACTGTCTGCACCTGCACAGAAAGTTTTGAGCAGATATCTCCTTCCATTCGGCCGGAATTGCAAGACGTTTGTGCATCTTCTATTTTCGTCGCGGTCAATGGCAAAAGGCGCTTATCTTCAATCTAGGTGTTTCTGCGTGCTGCGCCGGCCCAAAGAGTGCCCGGCGGAAAACGACAACGCAGGCATGTCGAGTGCCACTGTCTGCACCTGCACAGAAAGTTTTGAGCAGATATCTCCTTCCGTTCGGCCGGAATTGAAAGAAGATTGTGCATCTTCAATGTAGGTCGCGGTCAATAACAAAAAGGCGCTTATCTTCAATCTAGGTGTTTCTGCGTGCTGCGCCGGCCCAAAGAGTGCCCGGCGGAAAACGACAACGCAGGCATGTCGGGTGCCACTGTCTGCACCTGCACAGAAAGTTTTGAGCAGATATCTCCTTCCATTCGGCCGGAATTGCAAGAAGTTTGTGCATCTTCTATGTTCGTCGCGGTCAATGACAAAAGGAGCTTATCTTCAATCTAGGTGTTTCTGCGTGCTGCTCCGGCCCAAAGAGTGCCCGGCGGAAAACGACAACGCAGGCATGTCGGGTGCCACTGTCTGCACCTGCACAGAAAGTTTTGAGCAGATATCTCCTTCCATTCGGCCGGAATTGCAAGACGTTTGTGCATCTTCTATGTTCGTCGCGGTCAATGGCAAAAGGCGCTTATCTTCAATCTAGGTGTTTCTGCGTGCTGCGCCGGCCCAAAGAGTGCCCGGCGGAAAACGACAACGCAGGCATGTCGAGTGCCACTGTCTGCACCTGCACAGAAAGTTTTGAGCAGATATCTCCTTCCGTTCGGCCGGAATTGAAAGAAGATTGTGCATCTTCAATGTAGGTCGCGGTCAATAACAAAAAGGCGCTTATCTTCAATCTAGGTGTTTCTGCGTGCTGCGCCGGCCCAAAGAGTGCCCGGCGGAAAACGACAACGCAGGCATGTCGGGTGCCACTGTCTGCACCTGCACAGAAAGTTTTGAGCAGATATCTCCTTCCGTTCGGCCGTAATTGAAAGAAGATTGTGCATCTTCTATGTTTGTCGCGGTCAATCGCAAAAGGCGCTTATCTTCAATGAAGGTGTTTCTGCGTGCTGCTCCGGCTCAAAGAGTGCCCGGCGGAAAACGACAACGCAGGCATGTCGGGTGCCAGTGTCTGCACCTGCACAGAATGTTTTGAGCAGATATCTCCTTCCGTTCGGCCGGAATTGAAAGAAGATTGTGCATCTTCAATGTAGGTCGCGGTCAATGACAAAAAGGCGCTTATCTTCAATCTAGGTGTTTCTGCGTGCTGCGCCGGCCCAAAGAGTGCCCGGCGGAAAACGACAACGCAGGCATGTCGGGTGCCACTGTCTGCACCTGCACAGTATGTTTTGAGCAGATATCTTCTTTCGTTCGGCCGGAATTGCAAGACGTTTGTGCATCTGCAATGTAGGTCGCGGTCAATGACAAAAAGGCGCTTATCTTCAATCTAGGTGTTTCTGCGTGCTGCGCCGGCCCAAAGAGTGCCCGGCGGAAAACGACAACGCAGGCATGTCGGGTGCCACTGTCTACACCTGCACAGAAAGTTTTGAGCAGATATCTCCTTCCATTCGGCCGGAATTGCAAGAAGTTTGTGCATCTTCTATGTTCGTCGCGGTCAATGACAAAAGGAGCTTATCTTCAATCTAGGTGTTTCTGCGTGCTGCTCCGGCCCAAAGAGTGCCCGGCGGAAAACGACAACGCAGGCATGTCGGGTGCCACTGTCTGCACCTGCACAGAAAGTTTTGAGCAGATATCTCCTTCCATTCGGCCGGAATTGCAAGACGTTTGTGCATCTTCTATGTTCGTCGCGGTCAATGGCAAAAGGCGCTTATCTTCAATCTAGGTGTTTCTGCGTGCTGCGCCGGCCCAAAGAGTGCCCGGCGGAAAACGACAACGCAGGCATGTCGAGTGCCACTGTCTGCACCTGCACAGAAAGTTTTGAGCAGATATCTCCTTCCGTTCGGCCGGAATTGAAAGAAGATTGTGCATCTTCAATGTAGGTCGCGGTCAATAACAAAAAGGCGCTTATCTTCAATCTAGGTGTTTCTGCGTGCTGCGCCGGCCCAAAGAGTGCCCGGCGGAAAACGACAACGCAGGCATGTCGGGTGCCACTGTCTGCACCTGCACAGAAAGTTTTGAGCAGATATCTCCTTCCGTTCGGCCGTAATTGAAAGAAGATTGTGCATCTTCTATGTTTGTCACGGTCAATGGCAAAAGGCGCTTATCTTCAATGTAGGTGTTTCTGCGTGCTGCTCCGGCTCAAAGAGTGCCCGGCGGAAAACGACAACGCAGGCATGTCGGGTGCCACTGTCTGCACCTGCACAGAATGTTTTGAGCAGATATCTCCTTCCGTTCGGCCGGAATTGAAAGAAGATTGTGCATCTTCAATGTAGGTCGCGGTCAATGACAAAAAGGCGCTTATCTTCAATCTAGGTGTTTCTGCGTGCTGCGCCGGCCCAAAGAGTGCCCGGCGGAAAACGACAACGCAGGCATGTCGGGTGCCACTGTCTGCACCTGCACAGTATGTTTTGAGCAGATATCTTCTTTCGTTCGGCCGGAATTGCAAGACGTTTGTGCATCTGCAATGTAGGTCGCGGTCAATGACAAAAAGGCGCTTATCTTCAATCTAGGTGTTTCTGCGTGCTGCTCCGGCCCAAAGAGTGCCCGGCGGAAAACGACAACGCAGGCATGTCGGGTGCCACTGTCTGCACCTGCACAGAAAGTTTTGAGCAGATATCTCCTTCCATTCGGCCGGAATTGCAAGACGTTTGTGCATCTTCTATTTTCGTCGCGGTCAATGGCAAAAGGCGCTTATCTTCAATCTAGGTGTTTCTGCGTGCTGCGCCGGCCCAAAGAGTGCCCGGCGGAAAACGACAACGCAGGCATGTCGAGTGCCACTGTCTGCACCTGCACAGAATGTTTTGAGCAGATATCTCCTTCCATTCGGCCGGAATTGCAAGAAGTTTGTGCATCTTCTATGTTCGTCGCGGTCAATGACAAAAGGAGCTTATCTTCAATCTAGGTGTTTCTGCGTGCTGCTCCGGCCCAAAGAGTGCCCGGCGGAAAACGACAACGCAGGCATGTCGGGTGCCACTGTCTGCACCTGCACAGAAAGTTTTGAGCAGATATCTCCTTCCGTTCGGCCGGAATTGAAAGAAGATTGTGCATCTTCAATGTAGGTCGCTGTCAATGACAAAAAGGCGCTTATCTTCAATCTAGGTGTTTCTGCGTGCTGCGCCGGCCCAAAGAGTGCCCGGCGGAAAACGACAACGCAGGCATGTCGGGTGCCACTGTCTGCACCTGCACAGTATGTTTTGAGCAGATATCTTCTTTCGTTCGGCCGGAATTGCAAGACGTTTGTGCATCTGCAATGTAGGTCGCGGTCAATAACAAAAAGGCGCTTATCTTCAATCTAGGTGTTTCTGCGTGCTGCGCCGGCCCAAAGAGTGCCCGGCGGAAAACGACAACGCAGGCATGTCGGGTGCCACTGTCTACACCTGCACAGAAAGTTTTGAGCAGATATCTCCTTCCATTCGGCCGGAATTGCAAGAAGTTTGTGCATCTTCTATGTTCGTCGCGGTCAATGACAAAAGGAGCTTATCTTCAATCTAGGTGTTTCTGCGTGCTGCTCCGGCCCAAAGAGTGCCCGGCGGAAAACGACAACGCAGGCATGTCGGGTGCCACTGTCTGCACCTGCACAGAAAGTTTTGAGCAGATATCTCCTTCCATTCGGCCGGAATTGCAAGACGTTTGTGCATCTTCTATTTTCGTCGCGGTCAATGGCAAAAGGCGCTTATCTTCAATCTAGGTGTTTCTGCGTGCTGCGCCGGCCCAAAGAGTGCCCGGCGGAAAATGACAACGCAGGCATGTCGAGTGCCACTGTCTGCACCTGCACAGAATGTTTTGAGCAGATATCTCCTTCCATTCGGCCGGAATTGCAAGAAGTTTGTGCATCTTCTATGTTCGTCGCGGTCAATGACAAAAGGAGCTTATCTTCAATCTAGGTGTTTCTGCGTGCTGCTCCGGCCCAAAGAGTGCCCGGCGGAAAACGACAACGCAGGCATGTCGGGTGCCACTGTCTGCACCTGCACAGAAAGTTTTGAGCAGATATCTCCTTCCGTTCGGCCGGAATTGAAAGAAGATTGTGCATCTTCAATGTAGGTCGCGGTCAATGACAAAAAGGCGCTTATCTTCAATCTAGGTGTTTCTGCGTGCTGCGCCAGCCCAAAGAGTGCCCGGCGGAAAACGACAACGCAGGCATGTCGGGTGCCACTGTCTGCACCTGCACAGTATGTTTTGAGCAGATATCTTCTTTCGTTCGGCCGGAATTGCAAGACGTTTGTGCATCTGCAATGTAGGTCGCGGTCAATGACAAAAAGGCGCTTATCTTCAATCTAGGTGTTTCTGCGTGCTGCTCCGGCCCAAAGAGTGCCCGGCGGAAAACGACAACGCAGGCATGTCGGGTGCCACTGTCTGCACCTGCACAGAAAGTTTTGAGCAGATATCTCCTTCCATTCGGCCGGAATTGCAAGACGTTTGTGCATCTTCTATTTTCGTCGCGGTCAATGGCAAAAGGCGCTTATCTTCAATCTAGGTGTTTCTGCGTGCTGCGCCGGCCCAAAGAGTGCCCGGCGGATAACGACAACGCAGGCATGTCGAGTGCCACTGTCTGCACCTGCACAGAAAGTTTTGAGCAGATATCTCCTTCTGTTCGGCCGGAATTGAAAGAAGATTGTGCATCTTCAATGTAGGTCGCGGTCAATGACAAAAAGGCGCTTATCTTCAATATAGGTGTTTCTGCGTGCTGCGCCGGCCCAAAGAGTGCCCGGCGGAAAACGACAACGCAGGCATGTCGGGTGCCACTGTCTGCACCTGCACAGTATGTTTTGAGCAGATATCTTCTTTCGTTCGGCCGGAATTGCAAGACGTTTGTGCATCTGCAATGTAGGTCGCGGTCAATGACAAAAAGGCGCTTATCTTCAATCTAGGTGTTTCTGCGTGCTCCTCCGGCCCAAAGAGTGCCCGGCGGAAAACGACAACGCAGGCATGTCGGGTGCCACTGTCTGCACCTGCACAGAAAGTTTTGAGCAGATATCTCCTTCCATTCGGCCGGAATTGCAAGACGTTTGTGCATCTTCTATTTTCGTCGCGGTCAATGGCAAAAAGGCGCTTATCTTCAATCTAGGTGTTTCTGCGTGCTGCGCCGGCCCAAAGAGTGCCCGGCGGAAAACGACAACGCAGGCATGTCGAGTGCCACTGTCTGCACCTGCACAGAAAGTTTTGAGCAGATATCTCCTTCCGTTCGGCCGGAATTGAAAGAAGATTGTGCATCTTCAATGTAGGTCGCGGTCAATAACAAAAAGGCGCTTATCTTCAATCTAGGTGTTTCTGCGTGCTGCGCCGGCCCAAAGAGTGCCCGGCGGAAAACGACAACGCAGGCATGTCGGGTGCCACTGTCTGCACCTGCACAGAAAGTTTTGAGCAGATATCTCCTTCCATTCGGCCGGAATTGCAAGAAGTTTGTGCATCTTCTATGTTCGTCGCGGTCAATGACAAAAGGAGCTTATCTTCAATCTAGGTGTTTCTGCGTGCTGCTCCGGCCCAAAGAGTGCCCGGCGGAAAACGACAACGCAGGCATGTCGGGTGCCACTGTCTGCACCTGCACAGAAAGTTTTGAGCAGATATCTCCTTCCATTCGGCCGGAATTGCAAGACGTTTGTGCATCTTCTATGTTCGTCGCGGTCAATGGCAAAAGGCGCTTATCTTCAATCTAGGTGTTTCTGCGTGCTGCGCCGGCCCAAAGAGTGCCCGGCGGAAAACGACAACGCAGGCATGTCGAGTGCCACTGTCTGCACCTGCACAGAAAGTTTTGAGCAGATATCTCCTTCCGTTCGGCCGGAATTGAAAGAAGATTGTGCATCTTCAATGTAGGTCGCGGTCAATAACAAAAAGGCGCTTATCTTCAATCTAGGTGTTTCTGCGTGCTGCGCCGGCCCAAAGAGTGCCCGGCGGAAAACGACAACGCAGGCATGTCGGGTGCCACTGTCTGCACCTGCACAGAAAGTTTTGAGCAGATATCTCCTTCCGTTCGGCCGTAATTGAAAGAAGATTGTGCATCTTCTATGTTTGTCGCGGTCAATCGCAAAAGGCGCTTATCTTCAATGAAGGTGTTTCTGCGTGCTGCTCCGGCTCAAAGAGTGCCCGGCGGAAAACGACAACGCAGGCATGTCGGGTGCCAGTGTCTGCACCTGCACAGAATGTTTTGAGCAGATATCTCCTTCCGTTCGGCCGGAATTGAAAGAAGATTGTGCATCTTCAATGTAGGTCGCGGTCAATGACAAAAAGGCGCTTATCTTCAATCTAGGTGTTTCTGCGTGCTGCGCCGGCCCAAAGAGTGCCCGGCGGAAAACGACAACGCAGGCATGTCGGGTGCCACTGTCTGCACCTGCACAGTATGTTTTGAGCAGATATCTTCTTTCGTTCGGCCGGAATTGCAAGACGTTTGTGCATCTGCAATGTAGGTCGCGGTCAATGACAAAAAGGCGCTTATCTTCAATCTAGGTGTTTCTGCGTGCTGCGCCGGCCCAAAGAGTGCCCGGCGGAAAACGACAACGCAGGCATGTCGGGTGCCACTGTCTACACCTGCACAGAAAGTTTTGAGCAGATATCTCCTTCCATTCGGCCGGAATTGCAAGAAGTTTGTGCATCTTCTATGTTCGTCGCGGTCAATGACAAAAGGAGCTTATCTTCAATCTAGGTGTTTCTGCGTGCTGCTCCGGCCCAAAGAGTGCCCGGCGGAAAACGACAACGCAGGCATGTCGGGTGCCACTGTCTGCACCTGCACAGAAAGTTTTGAGCAGATATCTCCTTCCATTCGGCCGGAATTGCAAGACGTTTGTGCATCTTCTATGTTCGTCGCGGTCAATGGCAAAAGGCGCTTATCTTCAATCTAGGTGTTTCTGCGTGCTGCGCCGGCCCAAAGAGTGCCCGGCGGAAAACGACAACGCAGGCATGTCGAGTGCCACTGTCTGCACCTGCACAGAAAGTTTTGAGCAGATATCTCCTTCCGTTCGGCCGGAATTGAAAGAAGATTGTGCATCTTCAATGTAGGTCGCGGTCAATAACAAAAAGGCGCTTATCTTCAATCTAGGTGTTTCTGCGTGCTGCGCCGGCCCAAAGAGTGCCCGGCGGAAAACGACAACGCAGGCATGTCGGGTGCCACTGTCTGCACCTGCACAGAAAGTTTTGAGCAGATATCTCCTTCCGTTCGGCCGTAATTGAAAGAAGATTGTGCATCTTCTATGTTTGTCACGGTCAATGGCAAAAGGCGCTTATCTTCAATGTAGGTGTTTCTGCGTGCTGCTCCGGCTCAAAGAGTGCCCGGCGGAAAACGACAACGCAGGCATGTCGGGTGCCACTGTCTGCACCTGCACAGAATGTTTTGAGCAGATATCTCCTTCCGTTCGGCCGGAATTGAAAGAAGATTGTGCATCTTCAATGTAGGTCGCGGTCAATGACAAAAAGGCGCTTATCTTCAATCTAGGTGTTTCTGCGTGCTGCGCCGGCCCAAAGAGTGCCCGGCGGAAAACGACAACGCAGGCATGTCGGGTGCCACTGTCTGCACCTGCACAGTATGTTTTGAGCAGATATCTTCTTTCGTTCGGCCGGAATTGCAAGACGTTTGTGCATCTGCAATGTAGGTCGCGGTCAATGACAAAAAGGCGCTTATCTTCAATCTAGGTGTTTCTGCGTGCTGCTCCGGCCCAAAGAGTGCCCGGCGGAAAACGACAACGCAGGCATGTCGGGTGCCACTGTCTGCACCTGCACAGAAAGTTTTGAGCAGATATCTCCTTCCATTCGGCCGGAATTGCAAGACGTTTGTGCATCTTCTATTTTCGTCGCGGTCAATGGCAAAAGGCGCTTATCTTCAATCTAGGTGTTTCTGCGTGCTGCGCCGGCCCAAAGAGTGCCCGGCGGAAAACGACAACGCAGGCATGTCGAGTGCCACTGTCTGCACCTGCACAGAATGTTTTGAGCAGATATCTCCTTCCATTCGGCCGGAATTGCAAGAAGTTTGTGCATCTTCTATGTTCGTCGCGGTCAATGACAAAAGGAGCTTATCTTCAATCTAGGTGTTTCTGCGTGCTGCGCCGGCCCAAAGAGTGCCCGGCGGAAAACGACAACGCAGGCATGTCGGGTGCCACTGTCTGCACCTGCACAGTATGTTTTGAGCAGATATCTTCTTTCGTTCGGCCGGAATTGCAAGACGTTTGTGCATCTGCAATGTAGGTCGCGGTCAATGACAAAAAGGCGCTTATCTTCAATCTAGGTGTTTCTGCGTGCTGCTCCGGCCCAAAGAGTGCCCGGCGGAAAACGACAACGCAGGCATGTCGGGTGCCACTGTCTGCACCTGCACAGAAAGTTTTGAGCAGATATCTCCTTCCATTCGGCCGGAATTGCAAGACGTTTGTGCGTCTTCTATTTTCGTCGCGGTCAATGGCAAAAGGCGCTTATCTTCAATCTAGGTGTTTCTGCGTGCTGCGCCGGCCCAAAGAGTGCCCGGCGGAAAACGACAACGCAGGCATGTCGAGTGCCACTGTCTGCACCTGCACAGAAAGTTTTGAGCAGATATCTCCTTCCATTCGGCCGGAATTGCAAGACGTTTGTGCGTCTTCTATTTTCGTCGCGGTCAATGGCAAAAGGCGCTTATCTTCAATCTAGGTGTTTCTGCGTGCTGCGCCGGCCCAAAGAGTGCCCGGCGGAAAACGACAACGCAGGCATGTCGAGTGCCACTGTCTGCACCTGCACAGAAAGTTTTGAGCAGATATCTCCTTCCGTTCGGCCGGAATTGAAAGAAGATTGTGCATCTTCAATGTAGGTCGCGGTCAATGACAAAAAGGCGCTTATCTTCAATCTAGGTGTTTCTGCGTGCTGCGCCGGCCCAAAGACTGCCCGGCGGAAAAGGACAACGCAGGCATGTCGGGTGCCACTGTCTGCACCTGCACAGAATGTTTTGAGCAAATATCTCCTTCCGTTCGGCCGTAATTGAAAGAAGATTGTGCATCTTCAATGTAGGTCGCGGTCAATGACAAAAAGGCGCTTATCTTCAATCTAGGTGTTTCTGCGTGCTGCGCCGGCCCAAAGAATGCCCGGCGGAAAACGACAACGCAGGCATGTCGGGTGCCACTGTCTACACCTGCACAGAAAGTTTTGAGCAGATATCTCCTTCCATTCGGCCGGAATTGCAAGAAGTTTGTGCATCTTCTATGTTCGTCGCGGTCAATGACAAAAGGAGCTTATCTTCAATCTAGGTGTTTCTGCGTGCTGCTCCGGCCCAAAGAGTGCCCGGCGGAAAACGACAACGCAGGCATGTCGGGTGCCACTGTCTGCACCTGCACAGAAAGGTTTGAGCAGATATCTCCTTCCATTCGGCCGGAATTGCAAGACGTTTGTGCATCTTCTATGTTCGTCGCGGTCAATGGCAAAAGGCGCTTATCTTCAATCTAGGTGTTTCTGCGTGCTGCTCCGGCCCAAAGAGTGCCCGGCGGAAAACGACAACGCAGGCATGTCGGGTGCCACTGTCTGCACCTGCACAGAAAGTTTTGAGCAGATATCTCCTTCCATTCGGCCGGAATTGCAAGACGTTTGTGCATCTTCTATGTTCGTCGCGGTCAATGGCAAAAGGCGCTTATCTTCAATCTAGGTGTTTCTGCGTGCTGCGCCGGCCCAAAGAGTGCCCGGCGGAAAACGACAACGCAGGCATGTCGAGTGCCACTGTCTGCACCTGCACAGAAAGTTTTGAGCAGATATCTCCTTCCGTTCGGCCGGAATTGAAAGAAGATTGTGCATCTTCAATGTAGGTCGCGGTCAATAACAAAAAGGCGCTTATCTTCAATCTAGGTGTTTCTGCGTGCTGCGCCGGCCCAAAGAGTGCCCGGCGGAAAACGACAACGCAGGCATGTCGGGTGCCACTGTCTGCACCTGCACAGAAAGTTTTGAGCAGATATCTCCTTCCGTTCGGCCGTAATTGAAAGAAGATTGTGCATCTTCTATGTTTGTCGCGGTCAATGGCAAAAGGCGCTTATCTTCAATGTAGGTGTTTCTGCGTGCTGCTCCGGCTCAAAGAGTGCCCGGCGGAAAACGACAACGCAGGCATGTCGGGTGCCACTGTCTGCACCTGCACAGAATGTTTTGAGCAGATATCTCCTTCCGTTCGGCCGGAATTGAAAGAAGATTGTGCATCTTCAATGTAGGTCGCGGTCAATGACAAAAAGGCGCTTATCTTCAATCTAGGTGTTTCTGCGTGCTGCGCCGGCCCAAAGAGTGCCCGGCGGAAAACGACAACGCAGGCATGTCGGGTGCCACTGTCTACACCTGCACAGAAAGTTTTGAGCAGATATCTCCTTCCATTCGGCCGGAATTGCAAGACGTTTGTGCATCTTCTATGTTCGTCGCGGTCAATGGCAAAAGGCGCTTATCTTCAATCTAGGTGTTTCTGCGTGCTGCGCCGGCCCAAAGAGTGCCCGGCGGAAAACGACAACGCAGGCATGTCGGGTGCCACTGTCTGCACCTGCACAGAAAGTTTTGAGCAGATATCTCCTTCCGTTCGGCCGGAATTGAAAGAAGATTGTGCATCTTCAATGTAGGTCGCGGTCAATGACAAAAAGGCGCTTATCTTCAATCTAGGTGTTTCTGCGTGCTGCGCCGGCCCAAAGAGTGCCCGGCGGAAAACGACAACGCAGGCATGTCGGGTGCCACTGTCTGCACCTGCACAGTATGTTTTGAGCAGATATCTTCTTTCGTTCGGCCGGAATTGCAAGACGTTTGTGCATCTGCAATGTAGGTCGCGGTCAATGACAAAAAGGCGCTTATCTTCAATCTAGGTGTTTCTGCATGCTGCTCCGGCCCAAAGAGTGCCCGGCGGAAAACGACAACGCATGCATGTCGGGTGCCACTGTCTGCACCTGCACAGAAAGTTTTGAGCAGATATCTCCTTCCGTTCGGCCGGAATTGAAAGAAGATTGTGCATCTTCAATGTAGGTCGCGGACAATGACAAAAAGGCGCTTATCTTCATTCTAGGTGTTTCTGCGTGCTGCGCCGGCCCAAAGAGTGCCCGGCGGAAAACGACAACGCACGCATGTCGGGTGCCACTGTCTGCACCTGCACAGTATGTTTTGAGCAGATATCTTCTTTCGTTCGGCCGGAATTGCAAGACGTTTGTGCATCTGCAATGTAGGTCGCGGTCAATGGCAAAAGGCGCTTATCTTCAATCTAGGTGTTTCTGCGTGCTGCTCCGGCCCAAAGAGTGCCCGGCGGAAAACGACAACGCAGGCATGTCGGGTGCCACTGTCTGCACCTGCACAGAAAGTTTTGAGCAGATATCTCCTTCCATTCGGCCGGAATTGCAAGACGTTTGTGCATCTTCTATTTTCGTTGCGGTCAATGGCAAAAGGCGCTTATCTTCAATCTAGGTGTTTCTGCGTGCTGCGCCGGCCCAAAGAGTGCCCGGCGGAAAACGACAACGCAGGCATGTCGAGTGCCACTGTCTGCACCTGCAGAGAAAGTTTTGAGCAGATATCTCCTTCCGTTCGGCCGGAATTGAAAGAAGTTTGTGCATCTTCAATGTAGGTCGCGGTCAATGACAAAAAGGCGCTTATCTTCAATCTAGGTGTTTCTGCATTCTGCGCCGGCCCAAAGACTGCCCGGCCGAAAACGACAACGCAGGCATGTCGGGTGCCACTGTCTGCACCTGCACAGAATGTTTTGAGCAGATATCTTCTTCCGTTCGGCCGGAATTGAAAGAAGATTGTGCATCTTCAATGTAGGTCGCGGTCAAAGACAAAAAGGCGCTTATCTTCAATCTAGGTGTTTCTGCGTGCTGCGCCGGCCCAAAGAGTGCCCGGCGGAAAACGACAACGCAGGCATGTCGGGTGCCACTGTCTACACCTGCACAGAAAGTTTTGAGCAGATATCTCCTTCCATTCGGCCGGAATTGCAAGAAGTTTGTGCATCTTCTATGTTCGTCGCGGTCAATGACAAAAGGAGCTTATCTTCAATCTAGGTGTTTCTGCGTGCTGCTCCGGCCCAAAGAGTGCCCGGCGGAAAACGACAACGCAGGCATGTCGGGTGCCACTGTCTGCACCTGCACAGAAAGTTTTGAGCAGATATCTCCTTCCATTCGGCCGGAATTGCAAGACGTTTGTGCATCTTCTATGTTCGTCGCGGTCAATGGCAAAAGGCGCTTATCTTCAATCTAGGTGTTTCTGCGTGCTGCGCCGGCCCAAAGAGTGCCCGGCGGAAAACGACAACGCAGGCATGTCGAGTGCCACTGTCTGCACCTGCACAGAAAGTTTTGAGCAGATATCTCCTTCCGTTCGGCCGGAATTGAAAGAAGATTGTGCATCTTCAATGTAGGTCGCGGTCAATAACAAAAAGGCGCTTATCTTCAATCTAGGTGTTTCTGCGTGCTGCGCCGGCCCAAAGAGTGCCCGGCGGAAAACGACAACGCAGTCATGTCGGGTGCCACTGTCTGCACCTGCACAGAAAGTTTTGAGCAGATATCTCCTTCCGTTCGGCCGTAATTGAAAGAAGATTGTGCATCTTCTATGTTTGTCGCGGTCAATCGCAAAAGGCGCTTATCTTCAATGTAGGTGTTTCTGCGTGCTGCTCCGGCTCAAAGAGTGCCCGGCGGAAAACGACAACGCAGGCATGTCGGGTGCCACTGTCTGCACCTGCACAGAATGTTTTGAGCAGATATCTCCTTCCGTTCGGCCGGAATTGAAAGAAGATTGTGCATCTTCAATGTAGGTCGCGGTCAATGACAAAAAGGCGCTTATCTTCAATCTAGGTGTTTCTGCGTGCTGCGCCGGCCCAAAGAGTGCCCGGCGGAAATCGACAACGCAGGCATGTCGGGTGCCACTGTCTGCACCTGCACAGTATGTTTTGAGCAGATATCTTCTTTCGTTCGGCCGGAATTGCAAGACGTTTGTGCATCTGCAATGTAGGTCGCGGTCAATGACAAAAAGGCGCTTATCTTCAATCTAGGTGTTTCTGCGTGCTGCTCCGGCCCAAAGAGTGCCCGGCGGAAAACGACAACGCAGGCATGTCGGGTGCCACTGTCTGCACCTGCACAGAAAGTTTTGAGCAGATATCTCCTTCCATTCGGCCGGAATTGCAAGACGTTTGTGCATCTTCTATGTTCGTCGCGGTCAATGGCAAAAGGCGCTTATCTTCAATCTAGGTGTTTCTGCGTGCTGCGCCGGCCCAAAGAGTGCCCGGCGGAAAACGACAACGCAGGCATGTCGAGTGCCACTGTCTGCACCTGCACAGAAAGTTTTGAGCAGATATCTCCTTCCGTTCGGCCGGAATTGAAAGAAGATTGTGCATCTTCAATGTAGGTCGCGGTCAATAACAAAAAGGCGCTTATCTTCAATCTAGGTGTTTCTGCGTGCTGCGCCGGCCCAAAGAGTGCCCGGCGGAAAACGACAACGCAGGCATGTCGGGTGCCACTGTCTGCACCTGCACAGAAAGTTTTGAGCAGATATCTCCTTCCGTTCGGCCGTAATTGAAAGAAGATTGTGCATCTTCTATGTTTGTCGCGGTCAATCGCAAAAGGCGCTTATCTTCAATGAAGGTGTTTCTGCGTGCTGCTCCGGCTCAAAGAGTGCCCGGCGGAAAACGACAACGCAGGCATGTCGGGTGCCAGTGTCTGCACCTGCACAGAATGTTTTGAGCAGATATCTCCTTCCGTTCGGCCGGAATTGAAAGAAGATTGTGCATCTTCAATGTAGGTCGCGGTCAATGACAAAAAGGCGCTTATCTTCAATCTAGGTGTTTCTGCGTGCTGCGCCGGCCCAAAGAGTGCCCGGCGGAAAACGACAACGCAGGCATGTCGGGTGCCACTGTCTGCACCTGCACAGTATGTTTTGAGCAGATATCTTCTTTCGTTCGGCCGGAATTGCAAGACGTTTGTGCATCTGCAATGTAGGTCGCGGTCAATGACAAAAAGGCGCTTATCTTCAATCTAGGTGTTTCTGCGTGCTGCGCCGGCCCAAAGAGTGCCCGGCGGAAAACGACAACGCAGGCATGTCGGGTGCCACTGTCTACACCTGCACAGAAAGTTTTGAGCAGATATCTCCTTCCATTCGGCCGGAATTGCAAGAAGTTTGTGCATCTTCTATGTTCGTCGCGGTCAATGACAAAAGGAGCTTATCTTCAATCTAGGTGTTTCTGCGTGCTGCTCCGGCCCAAAGAGTGCCCGGCGGAAAACGACAACGCAGGCATGTCGGGTGCCACTGTCTGCACCTGCACAGAAAGTTTTGAGCAGATATCTCCTTCCATTCGGCCGGAATTGCAAGACGTTTGTGCATCTTCTATGTTCGTCGCGGTCAATGGCAAAAGGCGCTTATCTTCAATCTAGGTGTTTCTGCGTGCTGCGCCGGCCCAAAGAGTGCCCGGCGGAAAACGACAACGCAGGCATGTCGAGTGCCACTGTCTGCACCTGCACAGAAAGTTTTGAGCAGATATCTCCTTCCGTTCGGCCGGAATTGAAAGAAGATTGTGCATCTTCAATGTAGGTCGCGGTCAATAACAAAAAGGCGCTTATCTTCAATCTAGGTGTTTCTGCGTGCTGCGCCGGCCCAAAGAGTGCCCGGCGGAAAACGACAACGCAGGCATGTCGGGTGCCACTGTCTGCACCTGCACAGAAAGTTTTGAGCAGATATCTCCTTCCGTTCGGCCGTAATTGAAAGAAGATTGTGCATCTTCTATGTTTGTCACGGTCAATGGCAAAAGGCGCTTATCTTCAATGTAGGTGTTTCTGCGTGCTGCTCCGGCTCAAAGAGTGCCCGGCGGAAAACGACAACGCAGGCATGTCGGGTGCCACTGTCTGCACCTGCACAGAATGTTTTGAGCAGATATCTCCTTCCGTTCGGCCGGAATTGAAAGAAGATTGTGCATCTTCAATGTAGGTCGCGGTCAATGACAAAAAGGCGCTTATCTTCAATCTAGGTGTTTCTGCGTGCTGCGCCGGCCCAAAGAGTGCCCGGCGGAAAACGACAACGCAGGCATGTCGGGTGCCACTGTCTGCACCTGCACAGTATGTTTTGAGCAGATATCTTCTTTCGTTCGGCCGGAATTGCAAGACGTTTGTGCATCTGCAATGTAGGTCGCGGTCAATGACAAAAAGGCGCTTATCTTCAATCTAGGTGTTTCTGCGTGCTGCTCCGGCCCAAAGAGTGCCCGGCGGAAAACGACAACGCAGGCATGTCGGGTGCCACTGTCTGCACCTGCACAGAAAGTTTTGAGCAGATATCTCCTTCCATTCGGCCGGAATTGCAAGACGTTTGTGCATCTTCTATTTTCGTCGCGGTCAATGGCAAAAGGCGCTTATCTTCAATCTAGGTGTTTCTGCGTGCTGCGCCGGCCCAAAGAGTGCCCGGCGGAAAACGACAACGCAGGTATGTCGAGTGCCACTGTCTGCACCTGCACAGAATGTTTTGAGCAGATATCTCCTTCCATTCGGCCGGAATTGCAAGAAGTTTGTGCATCTTCTATGTTCGTCGCGGTCAATGACAAAAGGAGCTTATCTTCAATCTAGGTGTTTCTGCGTGCTGCGCCGGCCCAAAGAGTGCCCGGCGGAAAACGACAACGCAGGCATGTCGGGTGCCACTGTCTGCACCTGCACAGTATGTTTTGAGCAGATATCTTCTTTCGTTCGGCCGGAATTGCAAGACGTTTGTGCATCTGCAATGTAGGTCGCGGTCAATGACAAAAAGGCGCTTATCTTCAATCTAGGTGTTTCTGCGTGCTGCTCCGGCCCAAAGAGTGCCCGGCGGAAAACGACAACGCAGGCATGTCGGGTGCCACTGTCTGCACCTGCACAGAAAGTTTTGAGCAGATATCTCCTTCCATTCGGCCGGAATTGCAAGACGTTTGTGCGTCTTCTATTTTCGTCGCGGTCAATGGCAAAAGGCGCTTATCTTCAATCTAGGTGTTTCTGCGTGCTGCGCCGGCCCAAAGAGTGCCCGGCGGAAAACGACAACGCAGGCATGTCGAGTGCCACTGTCTGCACCTGCACAGAAAGTTTTGAGCAGATATCTCCTTCCGTTCGGCCGGAATTGAAAGAAGATTGTGCATCTTCAATGTAGGTCGCGGTCAATGACAAAAAGGCGCTTATCTTCAATCTAGGTGTTTCTGCGTGCTGCGCCGGCCCAAAGACTGCCCGGCGGAAAAGGACAACGCAGGCATGTCGGGTGCCACTGTCTGCACCTGCACAGAATGTTTTGAGCAAATATCTCCTTCCGTTCGGCCGTAATTGAAAGAAGATTGTGCATCTTCAATGTAGGTCGCGGTCAATGACAAAAAGGCGCTTATCTTCAATCTAGGTGTTTCTGCGTGCTGCGCCGGCCCAAAGAATGCCCGGCGGAAAACGACAACGCAGGCATGTCGGGTGCCACTGTCTACACCTGCACAGAAAGTTTTGAGCAGATATCTCCTTCCATTCGGCCGGAATTGCAAGAAGTTTGTGCATCTTCTATGTTCGTCGCGGTCAATGACAAAAGGAGCTTATCTTCAATCTAGGTGTTTCTGCGTGCTGCTCCGGCCCAAAGAGTGCCCGGCGGAAAACGACAACGCAGGCATGTCGGGTGCCACTGTCTGCACCTGCACAGAAAGGTTTGAGCAGATATCTCCTTCCATTCGGCCGGAATTGCAAGACGTTTGTGCATCTTCTATGTTCGTCGCGGTCAATGGCAAAAGGCGCTTATCTTCAATCTAGGTGTTTCTGCGTGCTGCTCCGGCCCAAAGAGTGCCCGGCGGAAAACGACAACGCAGGCATGTCGGGTGCCACTGTCTGCACCTGCACAGAAAGTTTTGAGCAGATATCTCCTTCCATTCGGCCGGAATTGCAAGACGTTTGTGCATCTTCTATGTTCGTCGCGGTCAATGGCAAAAGGCGCTTATCTTCAATCTAGGTGTTTCTGCGTGCTGCGCCGGCCCAAAGAGTGCCCGGCGGAAAACGACAACGCAGGCATGTCGAGTGCCACTGTCTGCACCTGCACAGAAAGTTTTGAGCAGATATCTCCTTCCGTTCGGCCGGAATTGAAAGAAGATTGTGCATCTTCAATGTAGGTCGCGGTCAATAACAAAAAGGCGCTTATCTTCAATCTAGGTGTTTCTGCGTGCTGCGCCGGCCCAAAGAGTGCCCGGCGGAAAACGACAACGCAGGCATGTCGGGTGCCACTGTCTGCACCTGCACAGAAAGTTTTGAGCAGATATCTCCTTCCGTTCGGCCGTAATTGAAAGAAGATTGTGCATCTTCTATGTTTGTCGCGGTCAATGGCAAAAGGCGCTTATCTTCAATGTAGGTGTTTCTGCGTGCTGCTCCGGCTCAAAGAGTGCCCGGCGGAAAACGACAACGCAGGCATGTCGGGTGCCACTGTCTGCACCTGCACAGAATGTTTTGAGCAGATATCTCCTTCCGTTCGGCCGGAATTGAAAGAAGATTGTGCATCTTCAATGTAGGTCGCGGTCAATGACAAAAAGGCGCTTATCTTCAATCTAGGTGTTTCTGCGTGCTGCGCCGGCCCAAAGAGTGCCCGGCGGAAAACGACAACGCAGGCATGTCGGGTGCCACTGTCTACACCTGCACAGAAAGTTTTGAGCAGATATCTCCTTCCATTCGGCCGGAATTGCAAGACGTTTGTGCATCTTCTATGTTCGTCGCGGTCAATGGCAAAAGGCGCTTATCTTCAATCTAGGTGTTTCTGCGTGCTGCGCCGGCCCAAAGAGTGCCCGGCGGAAAACGACAACGCAGGCATGTCGGGTGCCACTGTCTGCACCTGCACAGAAAGTTTTGAGCAGATATCTCCTTCCGTTCGGCCGGAATTGAAAGAAGATTGTGCATCTTCAATGTAGGTCGCGGTCAATGACAAAAAGGCGCTTATCTTCAATCTAGGTGTTTCTGCGTGCTGCGCCGGCCCAAAGAGTGCCCGGCGGAAAACGACAACGCAGGCATGTCGGGTGCCACTGTCTGCACCTGCACAGTATGTTTTGAGCAGATATCTTCTTTCGTTCGGCCGGAATTGCAAGACGTTTGTGCATCTGCAATGTAGGTCGCGGTCAATGACAAAAAGGCGCTTATCTTCAATCTAGGTGTTTCTGCATGCTGCTCCGGCCCAAAGAGTGCCCGGCGGAAAACGACAACGCAGGCATGTCGGGTGCCACTGTCTGCACCTGCACAGAAAGTTTTGAGCAGATATCTCCTTCCGTTCGGCCGGAATTGAAAGAAGATTGTGCATCTTCAATGTAGGTCGCGGACAATGACAAAAAGGCGCTTATCTTCATTCTAGGTGTTTCTGCGTGCTGCGCCGGCCCAAAGAGTGCCCGGCGGAAAACGACAACGCACGCATGTCGGGTGCCACTGTCTGCACCTGCACAGTATGTTTTGAGCAGATATCTTCTTTCGTTCGGCCGGAATTGCAAGACGTTTGTGCATCTGCAATGTAGGTCGCGGTCAATGGCAAAAGGCGCTTATCTTCAATCTAGGTGTTTCTGCGTGCTGCTCCGGCCCAAAGAGTGCCCGGCGGAAAACGACAACGCAGGCATGTCGGGTGCCACTGTCTGCACCTGCACAGAAAGTTTTGAGCAGATATCTCCTTCCATTCGGCCGGAATTGCAAGACGTTTGTGCATCTTCTATTTTCGTTGCGGTCAATGGCAAAAGGCGCTTATCTTCAATCTAGGTGTTTCTGCGTGCTGCGCCGGCCCAAAGAGTGCCCGGCGGAAAACGACAACGCAGGCATGTCGAGTGCCACTGTCTGCACCTGCAGAGAAAGTTTTGAGCAGATATCTCCTTCCGTTCGGCCGGAATTGAAAGAAGTTTGTGCATCTTCAATGTAGGTCGCGGTCAATGACAAAAAGGCGCTTATCTTCAATCTAGGTGTTTCTGCATTCTGCGCCGGCCCAAAGACTGCCCGGCCGAAAACGACAACGCAGGCATGTCGGGTGCCACTGTCTGCACCTGCACAGAATGTTTTGAGCAGATATCTTCTTCCGTTCGGCCGGAATTGAAAGAAGATTGTGCATCTTCAATGTAGGTCGCGGTCAAAGACAAAAAGGCGCTTATCTTCAATCTAGGTGTTTCTGCGTGCTGCGCCGGCCCAAAGAGTGCCCGGCGGAAAACGACAACGCAGGCATGTCGGGTGCCACTGTCTACACCTGCACAGAAAGTTTTGAGCAGATATCTCCTTCCATTCGGCCGGAATTGCAAGAAGTTTGTGCATCTTCTATGTTCGTCGCGGTCAATGACAAAAGGAGCTTATCTTCAATCTAGGTGTTTCTGCGTGCTGCTCCGGCCCAAAGAGTGCCCGGCGGAAAACGACAACGCAGGCATGTCGGGTGCCACTGTCTGCACCTGCACAGAAAGTTTTGAGCAGATATCTCCTTCCATTCGGCCGGAATTGCAAGACGTTTGTGCATCTTCTATGTTCGTCGCGGTCAATGGCAAAAGGCGCTTATCTTCAATCTAGGTGTTTCTGCGTGCTGCGCCGGCCCAAAGAGTGCCCGGCGGAAAACGACAACGCAGGCATGTCGAGTGCCACTGTCTGCACCTGCACAGAAAGTTTTGAGCAGATATCTCCTTCCGTTCGGCCGGAATTGAAAGAAGATTGTGCATCTTCAATGTAGGTCGCGGTCAATAACAAAAAGGCGCTTATCTTCAATCTAGGTGTTTCTGCGTGCTGCGCCGGCCCAAAGAGTGCCCGGCGGAAAACGACAACGCAGTCATGTCGGGTGCCACTGTCTGCACCTGCACAGAAAGTTTTGAGCAGATATCTCCTTCCGTTCGGCCGTAATTGAAAGAAGATTGTGCATCTTCTATGTTTGTCGCGGTCAATCGCAAAAGGCGCTTATCTTCAATGTAGGTGTTTCTGCGTGCTGCTCCGGCTCAAAGAGTGCCCGGCGGAAAACGACAACGCAGGCATGTCGGGTGCCACTGTCTGCACCTGCACAGAATGTTTTGAGCAGATATCTCCTTCCGTTCGGCCGGAATTGAAAGAAGATTGTGCATCTTCAATGTAGGTCGCGGTCAATGACAAAAAGGCGCTTATCTTCAATCTAGGTGTTTCTGCGTGCTGCGCCGGCCCAAAGAGTGCCCGGCGGAAAACGACAACGCAGGCATGTCGGGTGCCACTGTCTGCACCTGCACAGTATGTTTTGAGCAGATATCTTCTTTCGTTCGGCCGGAATTGCAAGACGTTTGTGCATCTGCAATGTAGGTCGCGGTCAATGACAAAAAGGCGCTTATCTTCAATCTAGGTGTTTCTGCGTGCTGCGCCGGCCCAAAGAGTGCCCGGCGGAAAACGACAACGCAGGCATGTCGAGTGCCACTGTCTGCACCTGCACAGAAAGTTTTGAGCAGATATCTCCTTCCATTCGGCCGGAATTGCAAGACGTTTGTGCATCTTCTATATTCGTCGCGGTCAATGGCAAAAGGCGCTTATCTTCAATCTAGGTGTTTCTGCGTGCTGCGCCGGCCCAAAGAGTGCCCGGCGGAAAACGACAACGCAGGCATGTCGGGTGCCACTGTCTGCATCTGCACAGAAAGTTTTGAGCAGATATCTCCTTCCGTTCAGCCGGAATTGAAAGAAGATTGTGCATCTTCAATGTAGGTCGCGGACAATGACAAAAATGCGCTTATCTTCAATCTAGGTGTTTCTGCGTGCTGCGCCGGCCCAAAGAGTGCCCGGCGGAAAACGACAACGCAGGCATGTCGGGTGCCACTGTCTGCACCTGCACAGAAAGTTTTAAGCAGATATCTTCTTTCGTTCGGCCGGAATTGCAAGACGTTCGTGCATCTTCAATATTGGTCGCGGTCAATGTCAAAAAGCCCTTATCTGCAATCTAGGTGTTTCTGCGTGCTGCGCCGGCCCAAAGAGTGCCCGGCT
This sequence comes from Hyla sarda, assembly GCF_029499605.1. Taxonomy (NCBI): domain Eukaryota; kingdom Metazoa; phylum Chordata; class Amphibia; order Anura; family Hylidae; genus Hyla; species Hyla sarda. The sequence goes on from NW_026608711.1 coordinate 53,982, forward strand.
GAAAACGACAATGCAGGCATGTCGGGTGCCACTGTCTGCATCTGCACAGAAAGGTTTGAGCAGATATCTCCTTCCATTCGGCCGGAATTGTAAGACGTTTGTGCATCTTCTATGTTCGTCGCGGTCAATGGCAAAAGGCGCTTATCTTCAATCTAGGTGTTTCTGCGTGCTGCGCCGGCCCAAAGAGTGCCCGGCGGAAAACGACAACGCAGGCATGTCGAGTGCCACTGTCTGCACCTGCACAGAAAGTTTTGAGCAGATATCTCCTTCCGTTCGGCCGGAATTGAAAGAAGATTGTGCATCTTCAATGTAGGTCGAGGTCAATGACAAAAAGGCGCTTATCTTCAATCTAGGTGTTTCTGCGTGCTGCGCCGGCCCCAAGACTGTCCGGCGGAAAACGACAACGCAGCCATGTCGGGTGCCACTGTCTGCACCTGCACAGAAAGGTTTGAGCAGATATCTTCTTTCGTTCGGCCAGAATTGCAAGACGTTTGTGCATCTTCAATATTGGTCGCGGTCAATGTCAAAAAGCCCTTACCTGCAATCTAGGTGTTTCTGCGTGCTGCGCCGGCCCAAAGAGTGCCCGGCGGAAAACGACAACGCAGGCATGTCGGGTGCCACTGTCTGCACCTGCACAGTATGTTTTGAGCAGATATCTTCTTTCGTTCGGCCGGAATTGCAAGACGTTTGTGCATCTGCAATGTAGGTCGCGGTCAATGACAAAAAGGCGCTTATCTTCAATCTAGGTGTTTCTGCGTGCTGCTCCGGCCCAAAGAGTGCCCGGCGGAAAACGACAACGCAGGCATGTCGGGTGCCACTGTCTGCACCTGCACAGAAAGTTTTGAGCAGATATCTCCTTCCATTCGGCCGGAATTGCAAGACGTTTGTGCATCTTCTATTTTCGTCGCGGTCAATGGCAAAAGGCGCTTATCTTCAATCTAGGTGTTTCTGCGTGCTGCGCCGGCCCAAAGAGTGCCCGGCGGAAAACGACAACGCAGGCATGTCGAGTGCCACTGTCTGCACCTGCACAGAAAGTTTTGAGCAGATATCTCCTTCCGTTCGGCCGGAATTGAAAGAAGATTGTGCATCTTCAATGTAGGTCGCGGTCAATGACAAAAAGGCGCTTATCTTCAATCTAGGTGTTTCTGCGTGCTGCGCCGGCCCAAAGACTGCCCGGCGGAAAACGACAACGCAGGCATGTCGGGTGCCACTGTCTGCACCTGCACAGAATGTTTTGAGCAAATATCTCCTTCCGTTCGGCCGGAATTGAAAGAAGATTGTGCATCTTCAATGTAGGTCGCGGTCAATGACAAAAAGGCGCTTATCTTCAATCTAGGTGTTTCTGCGTGCTGCGCCGGCCCAAAGAGTGCCCGGCGGAAAACGACAACGCAGGCATGTCGGGTGCCACTGTCTGCACCTGCACAGAAAGTTTTGAGCAGATATCTCCTTCCGTTCGGCCGTAATTGAAAGAAGATTGTGCATCTTCTATGTTTGTCACGGTCAATGGCAAAAGGCGCTTATCTTCAATGTAGGTGTTTCTGCGTGCTGCTCCGGCTCAAAGAGTGCCCGGCGGAAAACGACAACGCAGGCATGTCGGGTGCCACTGTCTGCACCTGCACAGAATGTTTTGAGCAGATATCTCCTTCCGTTCGGCCGGAATTGAAAGAAGATTGTGCATCTTCAATGTAGGTCGCGGTCAATGACAAAAAGGCGCTTATCTTCAATCTAGGTGTTTCTGCGTGCTGCGCCGGCCCAAAGAGTGCCCGGCGGAAAACGACAACGCAGGAATGTCGGGTGCCACTGTCTGCACCTGCACAGTATGTTTTGAGCAGATATCTTCTTTCGTTCGGCCGGAATTGCAAGACGTTTGTGCATCTGCAATGTAGGTCGCGGTCAATGACAAAAAGGCGCTTATCTTCAATCTAGGTGTTTCTGCGTGCTGCTCCGGCCCAAAGAGTGCCCGGCGGAAAACGACAACGCAGTCATGTCGGGTGCCACTGTCTGCACCTGCACAGAAAGTTTTGAGCAGATATCTCCTTCCATTCGGCCGGAATTGCAAGACGTTTGTGCATCTTCTATTTTCGTCGCGGTCAATGGCAAAAGGCGCTTATCTTCAATCTAGGTGTTTCTGCGTGCTGCGCCGGCCCAAAGAGTGCCCGGCGGAAAACGACAACGCAGGCATGTCGAGTGCCACTGTCTGCACCTGCACAGAATGTTTTGAGCAGATATCTCCTTCCATTCGGCCGGAATTGCAAGAAGTTTGTGCATCTTCTATGTTCGTCGCGGTCAATGACAAAAGGAGCTTATCTTCAATCTAGGTGTTTCTGCGTGCTGCTCCGGCCCAAAGAGTGCCCGGCGGAAAACGACAACGCAGGCATGTCGGGTGCCACTGTCTGCACCTGCACAGAAAGTTTTGAGCAGATATCTCCTTCTGTTCGGCCGGAATTGAAAGAAGATTGTGCATCTTCAATGTAGGTCGCGGTCAATGACAAAAAGGCGCTTATCTTAAATCTAGGTGTTTCTGCGTGCTGCGCCGGCCCAAAGAGTGCCCGGCGGAAAACGACAACGCAGGCATGTCGGGTGCCACTGTCTGCACCTGCACAGTATGTTTTGAGCAGATATCTTCTTTCGTTCGGCCGGAATTGCAAGACGTTTGTGCATCTGCAATGTAGGTCGCGGTCAATGACAAAAAGGCGCTTATCTTCAATCTAGGTGTTTCTGCGTGCTGCTCCGGCCCAAAGAGTGCCCGGCGGAAAACGACAACGCAGGCATGTCGGGTGCCACTGTCTGCACCTGCACAGAAAGTTTTGAGCAGATATCTCCTTCCATTCGGCCGGAATTGCAAGACGTTTGTGCGTCTTCTATTTTCGTCGCGGTCAATGGCAAAAGGCGCTTA
>NW_026608712.1:0-56867 GCF_029499605.1 Hyla sarda
CAGGCATGTCGGGTGCCACTGTCTGCACCAGCACAGCAAGTTTTGAGCAAATATCTCCTTCAGTTCGGCCGCAATGGCAAGAAGCTTGTGCATCTTCTCTGTTCGTCGCGGTCAATGGGAAAAGGCGCTTATCTGCAATCTAGGTGTTTCTGCGTGCTGCGCCCGCCCAAAGAGTGCCCGGGTGAAAACGACAACGCAGGCATGTCGGGTGCCACTGTCTGCACCAGCACAGCAAGTTTTGAGCAAATATCTCCTTCCGTTCGGCCGCAATGGCAAGAAGCTTGTGCATCTTCTCTGTTCGTCGCGGTCAATGGGAAAAGGCGCTTATCTGCAATCTAGGTGTTTCTGCGTGCTGCGCCCGCCCAAAGAGTGCCCGGGTGAAAACGACAACGCAGGCATGTCGGGTGCCACTGTCTGCATCAGCACAGCAAGTTTTGAGCAAATATCTCCTTCCGTTCGGCCGCAATGGCAAGAAGCTTGTGCATCTTCTATGTTCGTCGCGGTCAATGGGAAAAGGCGCTTATCTGCAATCTAGGTGTTTCTGCGTGCTGCGCCCGCCCAAAGAGTGCCCGGGTGAAAACGACAACGCAGTCATGTCGGGTGCCACTGTCTGCACCAGCACAGCAAGTTTTGAGCAAATATCTCCTTCCGTTCGGCCGCAATGGCAAGAAGCTTGTGCATCTTGTCTGTTCGTCGCGGTCAATGGGAAAAGGCGCTTATCTGCAATCTAGGTGTTTCTGCGTGCTGCGCCCGCCCAAAGAGTGCCCGGGTGAAAACGACAACGCAGGCATGTCGGGTGCCACTGTCTGCACCAGCACAGCAAGTTTTGAGCAAATATCTCCTTCCGTTCGGCCGCAATGGCAAGAAGCTTGTGCATCCTCTCTGTTCGTCGCGGTCAATGGGAAAAGGCGCTTATCTGCAATCTAGGTGTTTCTGCGTGCTGCGCCCGCCCAAAGAGTGCCCGGGTGAAAACGACAACGCAGGCATGTCGGGTGCCACTGTCTGCACCAGCACAGCAAGTTTTGAGCAAATAGCTCCTTCCGTTCGGCCGCAATGGCAAGAAGCTTGTGCATCCTCTCTGTTCGTCGCGGTCAAAGGGAAAAGGCGCTTATCTGCAATCTAGGTGTTTCTGCGTGCTGCGCCCGCCCAAAGAGTGCCCGGGTGAAAACGACAACGCAGGCATGTCGGGTGCCACTGTCTGCACCAGCACAGCAAGTTTTGAGCAAATATCTCCTTCCGTTCGGCCGCAATGGCAAGAAGCTTGTGCATCTTCTCTGTTCGTCGCGGTCAATGGGAAAAGGCGCTTATCTGCAATCTAGGTGTTTCTGCGTGCTGCGCCCGCCCAAAGAGTGCCCGGGTGAAAACGACAACGCAGGCATGTCGGGTGCCACTGTCTGCACCAGCACAGCAAGTTTTGAGCAAATATCTCCTTCCGTTCGGCCGCAATGGCAAGAAGCTTGTGCATCCTCTCTGTTCGTCGCGGTCAATGGGAAAAGGCGCTTATCTGCAATCTAGGTGTTTCTGCGTGCTGCGCCCGCCCAAAGAGTGCCCGGGTGAAAACGACAACGCAGGCATGTCGGGTGCCACTGTCTGCACCAGCACAGCAAGTTTTGAGCAAATATCTAATTCCGTTCGGCCGCAATGGCAAGAAGCTTGTGCATCTTCTCTGTTCGTCGCGGTCAATGGGAAAAGGCGCTTATCTGCAATCTAGGTGTTTCTGCGTGCTGCGCCCGCCCAAAGAGTGCCCGGGTGAAAACGACAACGCAGGCATGTCGGGTGCCACTGTCTGCACCAGCACAGCAAGTTTTGAGCAAATATCTCCTTCAGTTCGGCCGCAATGGCAAGAAGCTTGTGCATCTTCTCTGTTCGTCGCGGTCAATGGGAAAAGGCGCTTATCTGCAATCTAGGTGTTTCTGCGTGCTGCGCCCGCCCAAAGAGTGCCCGGGTGAAAACGACAACGCAGGCATGTCGGGTGCCACTGTCTGCACCAGCACAGCAAGTTTTGAGCAAATATCTCCTTCCGTTCGGCCGCAATGGCAAGAAGCTTGTGCATCTTCTCTGTTCGTCGCGGTCAATGGGAAAAGGAGCTTATCTGCAATCTAGGTGTTTCTGCGTGCTGCGCCCGCCCAAAGAGTGCCCGGGTGAAAACGACAACGCAGGCATGTCGGGTGCCACTGTCTGCACCAGCACAGCACGTTTTGAGCAAATATCTCCTTCCGTTCGGCCGCAATGGCAAGAAGCTTGTGCATCCTCTCTGTTCGTCGCGGTCAATGGGAAAAGGCGCTTATCTGCAATCTAGGTGTTTCTGCGTGCTGCGCCCGCCCAAAGAGTACCCGGGTGAAAACGACAACGCAGGCATGTCGGGTGCCACTGTCTGCACCAGCACAGCAAGTTTTGAGCAAATATCTCCTTCCGTTCGGCCGCAATGGCAAGAAGCTTGTGCATCTTCTCTGTTCGTCGCGGTCAATGGGAAAAGGCGCTTATCTGCAATCTAGGTGTTTCTGCGTGCTGCGGCCGCCCAAAGAGTGCCCGGGTGAAAACGACAACGCAGGCATGTCGGGTGCCACTGTCTGCACCAGCACAGCAAGTTTTGAGCAAATATCTCCTTCCGTTCGGCCGCAATGGCAAGAAGCTTGTGCATCTTCTCTGTTCGTCGCGGTCAATGGGAAAAGGCGCTTATCTGCAATCTAGGTGTTTCTGCGTGCTGCGCCCGCCCAAAGAGTGCCCGGGTGAAAACGACAACGCAGGCATGTCGGGTGCCACTGTCTGCACCAGCACAGTAAGTTTTGAGCAAATATCTCCTTCCGTTCGACCGCAATGGCAAGAAGCTTGTGCATCTTCTCTGTTCGTCGCGGTCAATGGGAAAAGGCGCTTATCTGCAATCTAGGTGTTTCTGCGTGCTGCGCCCGCCCAAAGAGTGCCCGGGTGAAAACGACAACGCAGGCATGTCGGGTGCCACTGTCTGCACCAGCACAGCAAGTTTTGAGCAAATATCTCCTTCCGTTCGGCCGCAATGGCAAGAAGCTTGTGCATCCTCTCTGTTCGTCGCGGTCAATGGGAAAAGGCGCTTATCTGCAATCTAGGTGTTTCTGCGTGCTGCGCCCGCCCAAAGAGTGCCCGGGTGAAAACGACAACGCAGGCATGTCGGGTGCCACTGTCTGCACCAGCACAGCAAGTTTTGAGCAAATATCTCCTTCCGTTCGGCCGCAATGGCAAGAAGCTTGTGCATCTTGTCTGTTCGTCGCGGTCAATGGGAAAAGGCGCTTATCTGCAATCTAGGTGTTTCTGCGTGCTGCGCCCGCCCAAAGAGTGCCCGGGTGAAAACGACAACGCAGGCATGTCGGGTGCCCCTGTCTGCACCAGCACAGCAATTTTTGAGCAAATATCGCCTTCCATTCGGCCGCAATGGCAAGAAGCTTGTGCATCCTCTCTGTTCGTCGCGGTCAATGGGAAAAGGCGCTTATCTGCAATCTAGGTGTTTCTGCGTGCTGCGCCCGCCCAAAGAGTGCCCGGGTGAAAACGACAACGCAGGCATGTCGGGTGCCACTGTCTGCACCAGCACAGCAAGTTTTGAGCAAATATCTCCTTCCGTTCGGCCGCAATGGCAAGAAGCTTGTGCATCTTCTCTGTTCGTCGCGGTCAATGGGAAAAGGCGCTTATCTGCAATCTAGGTGTTTCTGCGTGCTGCGCCCGCCCAAAGAGTGCCCGGGTGAAAACGACAACGCAGGCATGTCGGGTGCCACTGTCTGCACCAGCACAGCAAGTTTTGAGCAAATATCTCCTTCCGTTCGGCCGCAATGGCAAGAAGCTTGTGCATCTTGTCTGTTCGTCGCGGTCAATGGGAAAAGGCGCTTATCTGCAATCTAGGTGTTTCTGCGTGCTGCGCCCGCCCAAAGAGTGCCCGGGTGAAAACGACAACGCAGGCATGTCGGGTGCCACTGTCTGCACCAGCACAGCAAGTTTTGAGCAAATATCTCCTTCCGTTCGGCCGCAATGGCAAGAAGCTTGTGCATCTTGTCTGTTCGTCGCGGTCAATGGGAAAAGGCGCTTATCTGCAATCTAGGTGTTTCTGCGTGCTGCGCCCGCCCAAAAGAGTGCCCGGGTGAAAACGACAACGCAGGCATGTCGGGTGCCACTGTCTGCACCAGCACAGCAAGTTTTGAGCAAATATCTCCTTCCGTTCGGCCGCAATGGCAAGAAGCTTGTGCATCTTCTCTGTTCGTCGCGGTCAATGGGAAAAGGCGCTTATCTGCAATCTAGGTGTTTCTGTGTGCTGCGCACGCCCAAAGAGTGCCCGGGTTAAATCGACAACGCAGGCATGTCGGGTGCCACTGTCTGCACCAGCACAGCAAGTTTTGAGCAAATATCTCCTTCCGTTCGGCCTCAATGGTAAGAAGCTTGTGCATCTTCTCTGTTCGTCGCGGTCAATGAGAAAAGGCGCTTATCTGCAATCTAGGTGTTTCTGCGTGCTGCGCCCGCCCAAAGAGTGCCCGGGTGAAAACGACAACGCAGGCATGTCGGGTGCCACTGTCTGCACCAGCACAGCAAGTTTTGAGCAAATATCTCCTTCCGTTCGGCCTCAATGGTAAGAAGCTTGTGCATCTTCTCTGTTCGTCGCGGTCAATGAGAAAAGGCGCTTATCTGCAATCTAGGTGTTTCTGCGTGCTGCGCCCGCCCAAAGAGTGCCCGGGTGAAAACGACAACGCAGGCATGTCGGGTGCCACTGTCTGCACCAGCACAGCAAGTTTTGAGCAAATATCTCCTTCCGTTCGGCCGCAATGGCAAGAAGCTTGTGCATCATGTCTGTTCGTCGCGGTCAATGGGAAAAGGCGCTTATCTGCAATCTAGGTGTTTCTGCGTGCTGCGCCCGCCCAAAGAGTGCCCGGGTGAAAACGACAACGCAGGCATGTCGGGTGCCACTGTCTGCACCAGCACAGCAAGTTTTGAGCAAATATCTAATTCCGTTCGGCCGCAATGGCAAGAAGCTTGTGCATCTTGTCTGTTCGTCGCGGTCAATGGGAAAAGGCGCTTATCTGCAATCTAGGTGTTTCTGCGTGCTGCGCCCGCCCAAAGAGTGCCCGGGTGAAAACGACAACGCAGGCATGTCGAGTGCCACTGTCTGCACCAGCACAGCAAGTTTTGAGCAAATATCTCCTTCAGTTCGGCCGCAATGGCAAGAAGCTTGTGCATCTTCTCTGTTCGTCGCGGTCAATGGGAAAAGGCGCTTATCTGCAATCTAGGTGTTTCTGCGTGCTGCGCCCGCCCAAAGAGTGCCCGGGTGAAAACGACAACGCAGGCATGTCGGGTGCCACTGTCTGCACCAGCACAGCAAGTTTTGAGCAAATATCTCCTTCCGTTCGGCCGCAATGGCAAGAAGCTTGTGCATCCTCTCTGTTCGTCGCGGTCAATGGGAAAAGGCGCTTATCTGCAATCTAGGTGTTTCTGCGTGCTGCGCCCGCCCAAAGAGTGCCCGGGTGAAAACGACAACGCAGGCATGTCGGGTGCCCCTGTCTGCACCAGCACAGCAATTTTTGAGCAAATATCTCCTTCCATTCGGCCGCAATGGCAAGAAGCTTGTGCATCCTCTCTGTTCGTCGCGGTCAATGGGAAAAGGCGCTTATCTGCAATCTAGGTGTTTCTGCGTGCTGCGCCCGCCCAAAGAGTGCCCGGGTGAAAACGACAACGCAGGCATGTCGGGTGCCACTGTCTGCACCAGCACAGCAAGTTTTGAGCAAATATCTCCTTCCGTTCGGCCGCAATGGCAAGAAGCTTGTGCATCTTCTCTGTTCGTCGCGGTCAATGGGAAAAGGCGCTTATCTGCAATCTAGGTGTTTCTGCGTGCTGCGCCCGCCCAAAGAGTGCCCGGGTGAAAACGACAACGCAGGCATGTCGGGTGCCCCTGTCTGCACCAGCACAGCAATTTTTGAGCAAATATCTCCTTCCATTCGGCCGCAATGGCAAGAAGCTTGTGCATCTTGTCTGTTCGTCGCGGTCAATGGGAAAAGGCGCTTATCTGCAATCTAGGTGTTTCTGCGTGCTGCGCCCGCCCAAAGAGTGCCCGGGTGAAAACGACAACGCAGGCATGTCGGGTGCCACTGTCTGCACCAGCACAGCAAGTTTTGAGCAAATAGCTCCTTCCGTTCGGCCGCAATGGCAAGAAGCTTGTGCATCCTCTCTGTTCGTCGCGGTCAAAGGGAAAAGGCGCTTATCTGCAATCTAGGTGTTTCTGCGTGCTGCGCCCGCCCAAAGAGTGCCCGGGTGAAAACGACAACGCAGGCATGTCGGGTGCCACTGTCTGCACCAGCACAGCAAGTTTTGAGCAAATATCTCCTTCCGTTCGGCCGCAATGGCAAGAAGCTTGTGCATCTTCTCTGTTCGTCGCGGTCAATGGGAAAAGGCGCTTATCTGCAATCTAGGTGTTTCTGCGTGCTGCGCCCGCCCAAAGAGTGCCCGGGTGAAAACGACAACGCAGGCATGTCGGGTGCCACTGTCTGCACCAGCACAGCAAGTTTTGAGCAAATATCTCCTTCCGTTCGGCCGCAATGGCAAGAAGCTTGTGCATCTTCTCTGTTCGTCGCGTTCAATGGGAAAAGGCGCTTATCTGCAATCTAGGTGTTTCTGCGTGCTGCGCCCGCCCAAAGAGTGCCCGGGTGAAAACGACAACGCAGGCATGTCGGGTGCCACTGTCTGCATCAGCACAGCAAGTTTTGAGCAAATATCTCCTTCCATTCGGCCGCAATGGCAAGAAGCTTGTGCATCCTCTCTGTTCGTCGCGGTCAATGGGAAAAGGCGCTTATCTGCAATCTAGGTGTTTCTGCGTGCTGCGCCCGCCCAAAGAGTGCCCGGGTGAAAACGACAACGCAGGCATGTCGGGTGCCACTGTCTGCACCAGCACAGCAAGTTTTGAGCAAATATCTCCTTCCGTTCGGCCGCAATGGCAAGAAGCTTGTGCATCTTCTCTGTTCGTCGCGGTCAATGGGAAAAGGCGCTTATCTGCAATCTAGGTGTTTCTGCGTGCTGCGCCCGCCCAAAGAGTGCCCGGGTTAAATCGACAACGCAGGCATGTCGGGTGCCACTGTCTGCACCAGCACAGCAAGTTTTGAGCAAATATCTCCTTCCGTTCGGCCTCAATGGTAAGAAGCTTGTGCATCTTCTCTGTTCGTCGCGGTCAATGAGAAAAGGCGCTTATCTGCAATCTAGGTGTTTCTGCGTGCTGCGCCCGCCCAAAGAGTGCTCGGGTGAAAACGACAACGCAGGCATGTCGGGTGCCACTGTCTGCACCAGCACAGCAAGTTTTGAGCAAATATCTCCTTCCGTTCGGCCGCAATGGCAAGAAGCTTGTGCATCCTCTCTGTTCGTCGCGGTCAATGGGAAAAGGCGCTTATCTGCAATCTAGGTGTTTCTGCGTGCTGCGCCCGCCCAAAGAGTGCCCGGGTGAAAACGACAACGTAGGCATGTCGGGTGCCACTGTCTGCACCAGCACAGCAAGTTTTGAGCAAATATCTCCTTCCGTTCGGCCGCAATGGCAAGAAGCTTGTGCATCTTGTCTGTTCGTCGCGGTCAATGGGAAAAGGCGCTTATCTGCAATCTAGGTGTTTCTGCGTGCTGCGCCCGCCCAAAGAGTGCCCGGGTGAAAACGACAACGCAGGCATGTCGGGTGCCACTGTCTGCACCAGCACAGCAATTTTTGAGCAAATATCTCCTTCCATTCGGCCGCAATGGTAAGAAGCTTGTGCATCCTCTCTGTTCGTCGCGGTCAATGGGAAAAGGTGCTTATCTGCAATCTAGGTGTTTCTGCGTGCTGCGCCCGCCCAAAGAGTGCCCGGGTGAAAACGACAACGCAGGCATGTCGGGTGCCACTGTCTGCACCAGCACAGCAAGTTTTGAGCAAATATCTCCTTCCGTTCGGCCGCAATGGCAAGAAGCTTGTACATCTTGTCTGTTCGTCGCGGTCAATGGGAAAAGGCGCTTATGTGCAATCTAGGTGTTTCTGCGTGCTGCGCCCGCCCAAAGAGTGCCCGGGTGAAAACGACAACGCAGGCATGTCGGGTGCCCCTGTCTGCACCAGCACAGCAATTTTTGAGCAAATATCTCCTTCCATTCGGCCGCAATGGCAAGAAGCTTGTGCATCCTCTCTGTTCGTCGCGGTCAATGGGAAAAGGCGCTTATCTGCAATCTAGGTGTTTCTGCGTGCTGCGCCCGCCCAAAGAGTGCCCGGGTGAAAACGACAACGCAGGCATGTCGGGTGCCACTGTCTGCACCAGCACAGCAAGTTTTGAGCAAATATCTCCTTCCGTTCGGCCTCAATGGTAAGAAGCTTGTGCATCTTCTCTGTTCGTCGCGGTCAATGAGAAAAGGCGCTTATCTGCAATCTAGGTGTTTCTGCGTGCTGCGCCCGCCCAAAGAGTGCTCGGGTGAAAACGACAACGCAGGCATGTCGGGTGCCACTGTCTGCACCAGCACAGCAAGTTTTGAGCAAATATCTCCTTCCGTTCGGCCGCAATGGCAAGAAGCTTGTGCATCCTCTCTGTTCGTCGCCGTCAATGGGAAAAGGCGCTTATCTGCAATCTAGGTGTTTCTGCGTGCTGCGCCCGCCCAAAGAGTGCCCGGGTGAAAACGACAACGCAGACATGTCGGGTGCCACTGTCTGCACCAGCACAGCAAGTTTTGAGCAAATATCTCCTTCCGTTCGGCCGCAATGGCAAGAAGCTTGTGCATCTTCTCTGTTCGTCGCGGTCAATGGGAAAAGGCGCTTATCTGCAATCTAGGTGTTTCTGCGTGCTGCGCCCGCCCAAAGAGTGCCCGGGTGAAAACGACAACGCAGGCATGTCGGGTGCCACTGTCTGCACCAGCACAGCAAGTTTTGAGCAAATATCTCCTTCCGTTCGGCCGCAATGGCAAGAAGCTTGTGCATCCTCTCTGTTCGTCGCGGTCAATGGGAAAAGGCGCTTATCTGCAATCTAGGTGTTTCTGCGTGCTGCGCCCGCCCAAAGAGTGCCCGGGTGAAAACGACAACGCAGGCATGTCGGGTGCCCCTGTCTGCACCAGCACAGCAATTTTTGAGCAAATATCTCCTTCCATTCGGCCGCAATGGCAAGAAGCTTGTGCATCCTCTCTGTTCGTCGCGGTCAATGGGAAAAGGCGCTTATCTGCAATCTAGGTGTTTCTGCGTGCTGCGCCCGCCCAAAGAGTGCCCGGGTGAAAACGACAACGCAGGCATGTCGGGTGCCACTGTCTGCACCAGCACAGCAAGTTTTGAGCAAATATCTCCTTCCGTTCGGCCGCAATGGCAAGAAGCTTGTGCATCTTGTCTGTTCGTCGCGGTCAATGGGAAAAGGCGCTTATCTGCAATCTAGGTGTTTCTGCGTGCTGCGCCCGCCCAAAGAGTGCCTGGGTGAAAACGACAACGCAGGCATGTCGGGTGCCACTGTCTGCACCAGCACAGCAAGTTTTGAGCAAATATCTCCTTCCGTTCGGCCGCAATGGCAAGAAGCTTGTGCATCTTGTCTGTTCGTCGCGGTCAATGGGAAAAGGCGCTTATCTGCAATCTAGGTGTTTCTGCGTGCTGCGCCCGCCCAAAGAGTGCCCGGGTGAAAACGACAACGCAGGCATGTCGGGTGCCCCTGTCTGCACCAGCACAGCAATTTTTGAGCAAATATCTCCTTCCATTCGGCCGCAATGGCAAGAAGCTTGTGCATCCTCTCTGTTCGTCGCGGTCAATGGGAAAAGGCGCTTATCTGCAATCTAGGTGTTTCTGCGTGCTGCGCCCGCCCAAAGAGTGCCCGGGTGAAAACGACAACGCAGGCATGTCGGGTGCCACTGTCTGCACCAGCACAGCAAGTTTTGAGCAAATATCTCCTTCCGTTCGGCCGCAATGGCAAGAAGCTTGTGCATCTTCTCTGTTCGTCCCGGTCAATGGGAAAAGGCGCTTATCTGCAATCTAGGTGTTTCTGTGTGCTGCGCACGCCCAAAGAGTGCCCGGGTTAAATCGACAACGCAGGCATGTCGGGTGCCACTGTCTGCACCAGCACAGCAAGTTTTGAGCAAATATCTCCTTCCGTTCGGCCTCAATGGTAAGAAGCTTGTGCATCTTCTCTGTTCGTCGCGGTCAATGAGAAAAGGCGCTTATCTGCAATCTAGGTGTTTCTGCGTGCTGCGCCCGCCCAAAGAGTGCCCGGGTGAAAACGACAACGCAGGCATGTCGGGTGCCACTGTCTGCACCAGCACAGCAAGTTTTGAGCAAATATCTCCTTCCGTTCGGCCTCAATGGTAAGAAGCTTGTGCATCTTCTCTGTTCGTCGCGGTCAATGAGAAAAGGCGCTTATCTGCAATCTAGGTGTTTCTGCGTGCTGCGCCCGCCCAAAGAGTGCCCGGGTGAAAACGACAACGCAGGCATGTCGGGTGCCACTGTCTGCACCAGCACAGCAAGTTTTGAGCAAATATCTCCTTCCGTTCGGCCGCAATGGCAAGAAGCTTGTGCATCTTGTCTGTTCGTCGCGGTCAATGGGAAAAGGCGCTTATCTGCAATCTAGGTGTTTCTGCGTGCTGCGCCCGCCCAAAGAGTGCCCGGGTGAAAACGACAACGCAGGCATGTCGGGTGCCACTGTCTGCACCAGCACAGCAAGTTTTGAGCAAATATCTAATTCCGTTCGGCCGCAATGGCAAGAAGCTTGTGCATCTTGTCTGTTCGTCGCGGTCAATGGGAAAAGGCGCTTATCTGCAATCTAGGTGTTTCTGCGTGCTGCGCCCGCCCAAAGAGTGCCCGGGTGAAAACGACAACGCAGGCATGTCGGGTGCCACTGTCTGCACCAGCACAGCAAGTTTTGAGCAAATATCTCCTTCAGTTCGGCCGCAATGGCAAGAAGCTTGTGCATCTTCTCTGTTCGTCGCGGTCAATGGGAAAAGGCGCTTATCTGCAATCTAGGTGTTTCTGCGTGCTGCGCCCGCCCAAAGAGTGCCCGGGTGAAAACGACAACGCAGGCATGTCGGGTGCCACTGTCTGCACCAGCACAGCAAGTTTTGAGCAAATATCTCCTTCCGTTCGGCCGCAATGGCAAGAAGCTTGTGCATCCTCTCTGTTCGTCGCGGTCAATGGGAAAAGGCGCTTATCTGCAATCTAGGTGTTTCTGCGTGCTGCGCCCGCCCAAAGAGTGCCCGGGTGAAAACGACAACGCAGGCATGTCGGGTGCCCCTGTCTGCACCAGCACAGCAATTTTTGAGCAAATATCTCCTTCCATTCGGCCGCAATGGCAAGAAGCTTGTGCATCCTCTCTGTTCGTCGCGGTCAATGGGAAAAGGCGCTTATCTGCAATCTAGGTGTTTCTGCGTGCTGCGCCCGCCCAAAGAGTGCCCGGGTGAAAACGACAACGCAGGCATGTCGGGTGCCACTGTCTGCACCAGCACAGCAAGTTTTGAGCAAATATCTCCTTCCGTTCGGCCGCAATGGCAAGAAGCTTGTGCATCTTCTCTGTTCGTCGCGGTCAATGGGAAAAGGCGCTTATCTGCAATCTAGGTGTTTCTGCGTGCTGCGCCCGCCCAAAGAGTGCCCGGGTGAAAACGACAACGCAGGCATGTCGGGTGCCCCTGTCTGCACCAGCACAGCAATTTTTGAGCAAATATCTCCTTCCATTCGGCCGCAATGGCAAGAAGCTTGTGCATCTTGTCTGTTCGTCGCGGTCAATGGGAAAAGGCGCTTATCTGCAATCTAGGTGTTTCTGCGTGCTGCGCCCGCCCAAAGAGTGCCCGGGTGAAAACGACAACGCAGGCATGTCGGGTGCCACTGTCTGCACCAGCACAGCAAGTTTTGAGCAAATATCTAATTCCGTTCGGCCGCAATGGCAAGAAGCTTGTGCATCTTGTCTGTTCGTCGCGGTCAATGGGAAAAGGCGCTTATCTGCAATCTAGGTGTTTCTGCGTGCTGCGCCCGCCCAAAGAGTGCCCGGGTGAAAACGACAACGCAGGCATGTCGGGTGCCACTGTCTGCACCAGCACAGCAAGTTTTGAGCAAATATCTCCTTCAGTTCGGCCGCAATGGCAAGAAGCTTGTGCATCTTCTCTGTTCGTCGCGGTCAATGGGAAAAGGCGCTTATCTGCAATCTAGGTGTTTCTGCGTGCTGCGCCCGCCCAAAGAGTGCCCGGGTGAAAACGACAACGCAGGCATGTCGGGTGCCACTGTCTGCACCAGCACAGCAAGGTTTGAGCAAATATCTCCTTCCGTTCGGCCGCAATGGCAAGAAGCTTGTGCATCCTCTCTGTTCGTCGCGGTCAATGGGAAAAGGCGCTTATCTGCAATCTAGGTGTTTCTGCGTGCTGCGCCCGCCCAAAGAGTGCCCGGGTGAAAACGACAACGCAGGCATGTCGGGTGCCCCTGTCTGCACCAGCACAGCAATTTTTGAGCAAATATCTCCTTCCATTCGGCCGCAATGGCAAGAAGCTTGTGCATCCTCTCTGTTCGTCGCGGTCAATGGGAAAAGGCGCTTATCTGCAATCTAGGTGTTTCTGCGTGCTGCGCCCGCCCAAAGAGTGCCCGGGTGAAAACGACAACGCAGGCATGTCGGGTGCCACTGTCTGCACCAGCACAGCAAGTTTTGAGCAAATATCTCCTTCCGTTCGGCCGCAATGGCAAGAAGCTTGTGCATCTTGTCTGTTCGTCGCGGTCAATGGGAAAAGGCGCTTATCTGCAATCTAGGTGTTTCTGCGTGCTGCGCCCGCCCAAAGAGTGCCCGGGTGAAAACGACAACGCAGGCATGTCGGGTGCCACTGTCTGCACCAGCACAGCAAGTTTTGAGCAAATATCTAATTCCGTTCGGCCGCAATGGCAAGAAGCTTGTGCATCTTCTCTGTTCGTCGCGGTCAATGGGAAAAGGCGCTTATCTGCAATCTAGGTGTTTCTGCGTGCTGCGCCCGCCCAAAGAGTGCCCGGGTGAAAACGACAACGCAGGCATGTCGGGTGCCCCTGTCTGCACCAGCACAGCAATTTTTGAGCAAATATCTCCTTCCATTCGGCCGCAATGGCAAGAAGCTTGTGCATCCTCTCTGTTCGTCGCGGTCAATGGGAAAAGGCGCTTATCTGCAATCTAGGTGTTTCTGCGTGCTGCGCCCGCCCAAAGAGTGCCCGGGTGAAAACGACAACGCAGGCATGTCGGGTGCCACTGTCTGCACCAGCACAGCAAGTTTTGAGCAAATATCTCCTTCCGTTCGGCCTCAATGGTAAGAAGCTTGTGCATCTTCTCTGTTCGTCGCGGTCAATGAGAAAAGGCGCTTATCTGCAATCTAGGTGTTTCTGCGTGCTGCGCCCGCCCAAAGAGTGCTCGGGTGAAAACGACAACGCAGGCATGTCGGGTGCCACTGTCTGCACCAGCACAGCAAGTTTTGAGCAAATATCTCCTTCCGTTCGGCCGCAATGGCAAGAAGCTTGTGCATCTTGTCTGTTCGTCGCGGTCAATGGGAAAAGGCGCTTATCTGCAATCTAGGTGTTTCTGCGTGCTGCGCCCGCCCAAAGAGTGCCCGGGTGAAAACGACAACGCAGGCATGTCGGGTGCCACTGTCTGCACCAGCACAGCAAGTTTTGAGCAAATATCTCCTTCCGTTCGGCCGCAATGGCAAGAAGCTTGTGCATCCTCTCTGTTCGTCGCGGTCAATGGGAAAAGGCGCTTATCTGCAATCTAGGTGTTTCTGCGTGCTGCGCCCGCCCAAAGAGTGCCCGGGTGAAAACGACAACGCAGGCATGTCGGGTGCCACTGTCTGCACCAGCACAGCAAGTTTTGAGCAAATATCTCCTTCCGTTCGGCCGCAATGGCAAGAAGCTTGTGCATCTTGTCTGTTCGTCGCGGTCAATGGGAAAAGGCGCTTATCTGCAATCTAGGTGTTTCTGCGTGCTGCGCCCGCCCAAAGAGTGCCCGGGTGAAAACGACAACGCAGGCATGTCGGGTGCCACTGTCTGCACCAGCACAGCAAGTTTTGAGCAAATATCTCCTTCCGTTCGGCCGCAATGGCAAGAAGCTTGTGCATCCTCTCTGTTCGTCGCGGTCAATGGGAAAAGGCGCTTATCTGCAATCTAGGTGTTTCTGCGTGCTGCGCCCGCCCAAAGAGTGCCCGGGTGAAAACGACAACGCAGGCATGTCGGGTGCCACTGTCTGCACCAGCACAGCAAGTTTTGAGCAAATATCTCCTTCCGTTCGGCCGCAATGGCAAGAAGCTTGTGCATCTTCTCTGTTCGTCGCGGTCAATGGGAAAAGGCGCTTATCTGCAATCTAGGTGTTTCTGCGTGCTGCGCCCGCCCAAAGAGTGCCCGGGTGAAAACGACAACGCAGGCATGTCGGGTGCCACTGTCTGCACCAGCACAGCAAGTTTTGAGCAAATATCTCCTTCCGTTCGGCCGCAATGGCAAGAAGCTTGTGCATCTTGTCTGTTCGTCGCGGTCAATGGGAAAAGGCGCTTATCTGCAATCTAGGTGTTTCTGCGTGCTGCGCCCGCCCAAAGAGTGCCCGGGTGAAAACGACAACGCAGGCATGTCGGGTGCCCCTGTCTGCACCAGCACAGCAAGTTTTGAGCAAATATCTCCTTCCGTTCGGCCGCATTGGCAAGAAGCTTGTGCATCTTCTCTGTTCGTCGCGGTCAATGGGAAAAGGCGCTTATCTGCAATCTAGGTGTTTCTGCGTGCTGCGCCCGCCCAAAGAGTGCCCGGGTGAAAACGACAACGCAGGCATGTCGGGTGCCACTGTCTGCACCAGCACAGCAAGTTTTGAGCAAATATCTCCTTCCGTTCGGCCGCAATGGCAAGAAGCTTGTGCATCTTCTCTGTTCGTCGCGGTCAATGAGAAAAGGCGCTTATCTGCAATCTAGGTGTTTCTGCGTGCTGCGCCCGCCCAAAGAGTGCCTGGGTGAAAACGACAACGCAGGCATGTCGGGTGCCACTGTCTGCACCAGCACAGCAAGTTTTGAGCAAATATCTCCTTCCGTTCGGCCGCAATGGCAAGAAGCTTGTGCATCCTCTCTGTTCGTCGCGGTCAATGGGAAAAGGCGCTTATCTGCAATCTAGGTGTTTCTGCGTGCTGCGCCCGCCCAAAGAGTGCCCGGGTGAAAACGACAACGCAGGCATGTGGGGTGCCACTGTCTGCACCAGCACAGCAAGTTTTGAGCAAATATCTCCTTCCGTTCGGCCGCAATGGCAAGAAGCTTGTGCATCTTGTCTGTTCGTCGCGGTCAATGGGAAAAGGCGCTTATCTGCAATCTAGGTGTTTCTGCGTGCTGCGCCCGCCCAAAGAGTGCCCGGGTGAAAACGACAACGCAGGCATGTCGGGTGCCCCTGTCTGCACCAGCACAGCAAGTTTTGAGCAAATATCTCCTTCCATTCGGCCGCATAGGCAAGAAGCTTGTGCATCTTCTCTGTTCGTCGCGGTCAATGGGAAAAGGCGCTTATCTGCAATCTAGGTGTTTCTGCGTGCTGCGCCCGCCCAAAGAGTGCCCGGGTGAAAACGACAACGCAGGCATGTCGGGTGCCACTGTCTGCACCAGCACAGCAAGTTTTGAGCAAATATCTCCTTCCGTTCGGCCGCAATGGCAAGAAGCTTGTGCCTCTTCTCTGTTCGTCGCGGTCAATGGGAAAAGGCGCTTATCTGCAATCTAGGTGTTTCTGCGTGCTGCGCCCGCCCAAAGAGTGCCCGGGTGAAAACGACAACGCAGGCATGTCGGGTGCCACTGTCTGCATCAGCACAGCAAGTTTTGAGCAAATATCTCCTTCCGTTCGGCCGCAATGGCAAGAAGCTTGTGCATCTTCTATGTTCGTCGCGGTCAATGGGAAAAGGCGCTTATCTGCAATCTAGGTGTTTCTGCGTGCTGCGCCCGCCCAAAGAGTGCCCGGGTGAAAACGACAACGCAGGCATGTCGGGTGCCACTGTCTGCACCAGCACAGCAAGTTTTGAGCAAATATCTCCTTCCGTTCGGCCGCAATGGAAAGAAGCTTGTGCATCTTCTCTGTTCGTCGCGGTCAATGGGAAAAGGCGCTTATCTGCAATCTAGGTGTTTCTGCGTGCTGCGCCCGCCCAAAGAGTGCCCGGGTGAAAACGACAACTCAGGCATGTCGGGTGCCACTGTCTGCACCAGCACAGCAAGTTTTGAGCAAATATCTCCTTCCGTTCGGCCGCAATGGCAAGAAGCTTTTGCATCCTCTCTGTTCGTCACGGTCAATGGGAAAAGGCGCTTATCTGCAATCTAGGTGTTTCTGCGTGCTAAGCCCGCCCAAAGAGTGCCCGGGTGAAAACGACAACGCAGGCATGTCGGGTGCCACTGTCTGCACCAGCACAGCAAGTTTTGAGCAAATATCTCCTTCCGTTCGGCCGCAATGGCAAGAAGCTTGTGCATCTTGTCTGTTCGTCGCGGTCAATGGGAAAAGGCGCTTATCTGCAATCTAGGTGTTTCTGCGTGCTGCGCCCGCCCAAAGAGTGCCCGGGTGAAAACGACAACGCAGGCATGTCGGGTGCCCCTGTCTGCACCAGCACAGCAATTTTTGAGCAAATATCTCCTTCCATTCGGCCGCAATGGCAAGAAGCTTGTGCATCCTCTCTGTTCGTCGCGGTCAATGGGAAAAGGCGCTTATCTGCAATCTAGGTGTTTCTGCGTGCTGCGCCGACCCAAAGAGTGCCCTGGTGAAAACGACAACGCAGGCATGTCGGGTGCCACTGTCTGCACCAGCACAGCAAGTTTTGAGCAAATATCTCCTTCCGTTCGGCCGCAATGGCAAGAAGCTTGTGCATCTTGTCTGTTCGTCGCGGTCAATGGGAAAAGGCGCTTATCTGCAATCTAGGTGTTTCTGCGTGCTGCGCCCGCCCAAAGAGTGCCCGGGTGAAAACGACAACGCAGGCATGTCGGGTGCCACTGTCTGCACCAGCACAGCAAGTTTTGAGCAAATATCTAATTCCGTTCGGCCGCAATGGCAAGAAGCTTGTGCATCTTCTCTGTTCGTCGCGGTCAATGGGAAAAGGCGCTTATCTGCAATCTAGGTGTTTCTGCGTGCTGCGCCCGCCCAAAGAGTGCCCGGGTGAAAACGACAACGCAGGCATGTCGGGTGCCACTGTCTGCACCAGCACAGCAAGTTTTGAGCAAATATCTCCTTCAGTTCGGCCGCAATGGCAAGAAGCTTGTGCATCTTCTCTGTTCGTCGCGGTCAATGGGAAAAGGCGCTTATCTGCAATCTAGGTGTTTCTGCGTGCTGCGCCCGCCCAAAGAGTGCCCGGGTGAAAACGACAACGCAGGCATGTCGGGTGCCACTGTCTGCACCAGCACAGCAAGTTTTGAGCAAATATCTCCTTCCGTTCGGCCGCAATGGCAAGAAGCTTGTGCATCTTCTCTGTTCGTCGCGGTCAATGGGAAAAGGCGCTTATCTGCAATCTAGGTGTTTCTGCGTGCTGCGCCCGCCCAAAGAGTGCCCGGGTGAAAACGACAACGCAGGCATGTCGGGTGCCACTGTCTGCATCAGCACAGCAAGTTTTGAGCAAATATCTCCTTCCGTTCGGCCGCAATGGCAAGAAGCTTGTGCATCTTCTATGTTCGTCGCGGTCAATGGGAAAAGGCGCTTATCTGCAATCTAGGTGTTTCTGCGTGCTGCGCCCGCCCAAAGAGTGCCCGGGTGAAAACGACAACGCAGTCATGTCGGGTGCCACTGTCTGCACCAGCACAGCAAGTTTTGAGCAAATATCTCCTTCCGTTCGGCCGCAATGGCAAGAAGCTTGTGCATCTTGTCTGTTCGTCGCGGTCAATGGGAAAAGGCGCTTATCTGCAATCTAGGTGTTTCTGCGTGCTGCGCCCGCCCAAAGAGTGCCCGGGTGAAAACGACAACGCAGGCATGTCGGGTGCCACTGTCTGCACCAGCACAGCAAGTTTTGAGCAAATATCTCCTTCCGTTCGGCCGCAATGGCAAGAAGCTTGTGCATCCTCTCTGTTCGTCGCGGTCAATGGGAAAAGGCGCTTATCTGCAATCTAGGTGTTTCTGCGTGCTGCGCCCGCCCAAAGAGTGCCCGGGTGAAAACGACAACGCAGGCATGTCGGGTGCCACTGTCTGCACCAGCACAGCAAGTTTTGAGCAAATAGCTCCTTCCGTTCGGCCGCAATGGCAAGAAGCTTGTGCATCCTCTCTGTTCGTCGCGGTCAAAGGGAAAAGGCGCTTATCTGCAATCTAGGTGTTTCTGCGTGCTGCGCCCGCCCAAAGAGTGCCCGGGTGAAAACGACAACGCAGGCATGTCGGGTGCCACTGTCTGCACCAGCACAGCAAGTTTTGAGCAAATATCTCCTTCCGTTCGGCCGCAATGGCAAGAAGCTTGTGCATCTTCTCTGTTCGTCGCGGTCAATGGGAAAAGGCGCTTATCTGCAATCTAGGTGTTTCTGCGTGCTGCGCCCGCCCAAAGAGTGCCCGGGTGAAAACGACAACGCAGGCATGTCGGGTGCCACTGTCTGCACCAGCACAGCAAGTTTTGAGCAAATATCTCCTTCCGTTCGGCCGCAATGGCAAGAAGCTTGTGCGTCCTCTCTGTTCGTCGCGGTCAATGGGAAAAGGCGCTTATCTGCAATCTAGGTGTTTCTGCGTGCTGCGCCCGCCCAAAGAGTGCCCGGGTGAAAACGACAACGCAGGCATGTCGGGTGCCACTGTCTGCACCAGCACAGCAAGTTTTGAGCAAATATCTAATTCCGTTCGGCCGCAATGGCAAGAAGCTTGTGCATCTTCTCTGTTCGTCGCGGTCAATGGGAAAAGGCGCTTATCTGCAATCTAGGTGTTTCTGCGTGCTGCGCCCGCCCAAAGAGTGCCCGGGTGAAAACGACAACGCAGGCATGTCGGGTGCCACTGTCTGCACCAGCACAGCAAGTTTTGAGCAAATATCTCCTTCAGTTCGGCCGCAATGGCAAGAAGCTTGTGCATCTTCTCTGTTCGTCGCGGTCAATGGGAAAAGGCGCTTATCTGCAATCTAGGTGTTTCTGCGTGCTGCGCCCGCCCAAAGAGTGCCCGGGTGAAAACGACAACGCAGGCATGTCGGGTGCCACTGTCTGCACCAGCACAGCAAGTTTTGAGCAAATATCTCCTTCCGTTCGGCCGCAATGGCAAGAAGCTTGTGCATCTTCTCTGTTCGTCGCGGTCAATGGGAAAAGGAGCTTATCTGCAATCTAGGTGTTTCTGCGTGCTGCGCCCGCCCAAAGAGTGCCCGGGTGAAAACGACAACGCAGGCATGTCGGGTGCCACTGTCTGCACCAGCACAGCACGTTTTGAGCAAATATCTCCTTCCGTTCGGCCGCAATGGCAAGAAGCTTGTGCATCCTCTCTGTTCGTCGCGGTCAATGGGAAAAGGCGCTTATCTGCAATCTAGGTGTTTCTGCGTGCTGCGCCCGCCCAAAGAGTACCCGGGTGAAAACGACAACGCAGGCATGTCGGGTGCCACTGTCTGCACCAGCACAGCAAGTTTTGAGCAAATATCTCCTTCCGTTCGGCCGCAATGGCAAGAAGCTTGTGCATCTTCTCTGTTCGTCGCGGTCAATGGGAAAAGGCGCTTATCTGCAATCTAGGTGTTTCTGCGTGCTGCGCCCGCCCAAAGAGTGCCCGGGTGAAAACGACAACGCAGGCATGTCGGGTGCCACTGTCTGCACCAGCACAGTAAGTTTTGAGCAAATATCTCCTTCCGTTCGACCGCAATGGCAAGAAGCTTGTGCATCTTCTCTGTTCGTCGCGGTCAATGGGAAAAGGCGCTTATCTGCAATCTAGGTGTTTCTGCGTGCTGCGCCCGCCCAAAGAGTGCCCGGGTGAAAACGACAACGCAGGCATGTCGGGTGCCACTGTCTGCACCAGCACAGCAAGTTTTGAGCAAATATCTCCTTCCGTTCGGCCGCAATGGCAAGAAGCTTGTGCATCCTCTCTGTTCGTCGCGGTCAATGGGAAAAGGCGCTTATCTGCAATCTAGGTGTTTCTGCGTGCTGCGCCCGCCCAAAGAGTGCCCGGGTGAAAACGACAACGCAGGCATGTCGGGTGCCACTGTCTGCACCAGCACAGCAAGTTTTGAGCAAATATCTCCTTCCGTTCGGCCGCAATGGCAAGAAGCTTGTGCATCTTGTCTGTTCGTCGCGGTCAATGGGAAAAGGCGCTTATCTGCAATCTAGGTGTTTCTGCGTGCTGCGCCCGCCCAAAGAGTGCCCGGGTGAAAACGACAACGCAGGCATGTCGGGTGCCCCTGTCTGCACCAGCACAGCAATTTTTGAGCAAATATCGCCTTCCATTCGGCCGCAATGGCAAGAAGCTTGTGCATCCTCTCTGTTCGTCGCGGTCAATGGGAAAAGGCGCTTATCTGCAATCTAGGTGTTTCTGCGTGCTGCGCCCGCCCAAAGAGTGCCCGGGTGAAAACGACAACGCAGGCATGTCGGGTGCCACTGTCTGCACCAGCACAGCAAGTTTTGAGCAAATATCTCCTTCCGTTCGGCCGCAATGGCAAGAAGCTTGTGCATCTTCTCTGTTCGTCGCGGTCAATGGGAAAAGGCGCTTATCTGCAATCTAGGTGTTTCTGCGTGCTGCGCCCGCCCAAAGAGTGCCCGGGTGAAAACGACAACGCAGGCATGTCGGGTGCCACTGTCTGCACCAGCACAGCAAGTTTTGAGCAAATATCTCCTTCCGTTCGGCCGCAATGGCAAGAAGCTTGTGCATCTTGTCTGTTCGTCGCGGTCAATGGGAAAAGGCGCTTATCTGCAATCTAGGTGTTTCTGCGTGCTGCGCCCGCCCAAAGAGTGCCCGGGTGAAAACGACAACGCAGGCATGTCGGGTGCCACTGTCTGCACCAGCACAGCAAGTTTTGAGCAAATATCTCCTTCCGTTCGGCCGCAATGGCAAGAAGCTTGTGCATCTTGTCTGTTCGTCGCGGTCAATGGGAAAAGGCGCTTATCTGCAATCTAGGTGTTTCTGCGTGCTGCGCCCGCCCAAAGAGTGCCCGGGTGAAAACGACAACGCAGGCATGTCGGGTGCCACTGTCTGCACCAGCACAGCAAGTTTTGAGCAAATATCTCCTTCCGTTCGGCCGCAATGGCAAGAAGCTTGTGCATCTTCTCTGTTCGTCGCGGTCAATGGGAAAAGGCGCTTATCTGCAATCTAGGTGTTTCTGTGTGCTGCGCACGCCCAAAGAGTGCCCGGGTTAAATCGACAACGCAGGCATGTCGGGTGCCACTGTCTGCACCAGCACAGCAAGTTTTGAGCAAATATCTCCTTCCGTTCGGCCTCAATGGTAAGAAGCTTGTGCATCTTCTCTGTTCGTCGCGGTCAATGAGAAAAGGCGCTTATCTGCAATCTAGGTGTTTCTGCGTGCTGCGCCCGCCCAAAGAGTGCCCGGGTGAAAACGACAACGCAGGCATGTCGGGTGCCACTGTCTGCACCAGCACAGCAAGTTTTGAGCAAATATCTCCTTCCGTTCGGCCTCAATGGTAAGAAGCTTGTGCATCTTCTCTGTTCGTCGCGGTCAATGAGAAAAGGCGCTTATCTGCAATCTAGGTGTTTCTGCGTGCTGCGCCCGCCCAAAGAGTGCCCGGGTGAAAACGACAACGCAGGCATGTCGGGTGCCACTGTCTGCACCAGCACAGCAAGTTTTGAGCAAATATCTCCTTCCGTTCGGCCGCAATGGCAAGAAGCTTGTGCATCATGTCTGTTCGTCGCGGTCAATGGGAAAAGGCGCTTATCTGCAATCTAGGTGTTTCTGCGTGCTGCGCCCGCCCAAAGAGTGCCCGGGTGAAAACGACAACGCAGGCATGTCGGGTGCCACTGTCTGCACCAGCACAGCAAGTTTTGAGCAAATATCTAATTCCGTTCGGCCGCAATGGCAAGAAGCTTGTGCATCTTGTCTGTTCGTCGCGGTCAATGGGAAAAGGCGCTTATCTGCAATCTAGGTGTTTCTGCGTGCTGCGCCCGCCCAAAGAGTGCCCGGGTGAAAACGACAACGCAGGCATGTCGAGTGCCACTGTCTGCACCAGCACAGCAAGTTTTGAGCAAATATCTCCTTCAGTTCGGCCGCAATGGCAAGAAGCTTGTGCATCTTCTCTGTTCGTCGCGGTCAATGGGAAAAGGCGCTTATCTGCAATCTAGGTGTTTCTGCGTGCTGCGCCCGCCCAAAGAGTGCCCGGGTGAAAACGACAACGCAGGCATGTCGGGTGCCACTGTCTGCACCAGCACAGCAAGTTTTGAGCAAATATCTCCTTCCGTTCGGCCGCAATGGCAAGAAGCTTGTGCATCCTCTCTGTTCGTCGCGGTCAATGGGAAAAGGCGCTTATCTGCAATCTAGGTGTTTCTGCGTGCTGCGCCCGCCCAAAGAGTGCCCGGGTGAAAACGACAACGCAGGCATGTCGGGTGCCCCTGTCTGCACCAGCACAGCAATTTTTGAGCAAATATCTCCTTCCATTCGGCCGCAATGGCAAGAAGCTTGTGCATCCTCTCTGTTCGTCGCGGTCAATGGGAAAAGGCGCTTATCTGCAATCTAGGTGTTTCTGCGTGCTGCGCCCGCCCAAAGAGTGCCCGGGTGAAAACGACAACGCAGGCATGTCGGGTGCCACTGTCTGCACCAGCACAGCAAGTTTTGAGCAAATATCTCCTTCCGTTCGGCCGCAATGGCAAGAAGCTTGTGCATCTTCTCTGTTCGTCGCGGTCAATGGGAAAAGGCGCTTATCTGCAATCTAGGTGTTTCTGCGTGCTGCGCCCGCCCAAAGAGTGCCCGGGTGAAAACGACAACGCAGGCATGTCGGGTGCCCCTGTCTGCACCAGCACAGCAATTTTTGAGCAAATATCTCCTTCCATTCGGCCGCAATGGCAAGAAGCTTGTGCATCTTGTCTGTTCGTCGCGGTCAATGGGAAAAGGCGCTTATCTGCAATCTAGGTGTTTCTGCGTGCTGCGCCCGCCCAAAGAGTGCCCGGGTGAAAACGACAACGCAGGCATGTCGGGTGCCACTGTCTGCACCAGCACAGCAAGTTTTGAGCAAATATCTAATTCCGTTCGGCCGCAATGGCAAGAAGCTTGTGCATCTTGTCTGTTCGTCGCGGTCAATGGGAAAAGGCGCTTATCTGCAATCTAGGTGTTTCTGCGTGCTGCGCCCGCCCAAAGAGTGCCCGGGTGAAAACGACAACGCAGGCATGTCGGGTGCCACTGTCTGCACCAGCACAGCAAGTTTTGAGCAAATAGCTCCTTCCGTTCGGCCGCAATGGCAAGAAGCTTGTGCATCCTCTCTGTTCGTCGCGGTCAAAGGGAAAAGGCGCTTATCTGCAATCTAGGTGTTTCTGCGTGCTGCGCCCGCCCAAAGAGTGCCCGGGTGAAAACGACAACGCAGGCATGTCGGGTGCCACTGTCTGCACCAGCACAGCAAGTTTTGAGCAAATATCTCCTTCCGTTCGGCCGCAATGGCAAGAAGCTTGTGCATCTTCTCTGTTCGTCGCGGTCAATGGGAAAAGGCGCTTATCTGCAATCTAGGTGTTTCTGCGTGCTGCGCCCGCCCAAAGAGTGCCCGGGTGAAAACGACAACGCAGGCATGTCGGGTGCCACTGTCTGCACCAGCACAGCAAGTTTTGAGCAAATATCTCCTTCCGTTCGGCCGCAATGGCAAGAAGCTTGTGCATCTTCTCTGTTCGTCGCGTTCAATGGGAAAAGGCGCTTATCTGCAATCTAGGTGTTTCTGCGTGCTGCGCCCGCCCAAAGAGTGCCCGGGTGAAAACGACAACGCAGGCATGTCGGGTGCCACTGTCTGCATCAGCACAGCAAGTTTTGAGCAAATATCTCCTTCCGTTCGGCCGCAATGGCAAGAAGCTTGTGCATCTTCTATGTTCGTCGCGGTCAATGGGAAAAGGCGCTTATCTGCAATCTAGGTGTTTCTGCGTGCTGCGCCCGCCCAAAGAGTGCCCGGGTGAAAACGACAACGCAGTCATGTCGGGTGCCACTGTCTGCACCAGCACAGCAAGTTTTGAGCAAATATCTCCTTCCGTTCGGCCGCAATGGCAAGAAGCTTGTGCATCTTGTCTGTTCGTCGCGGTCAATGGGAAAAGGCGCTTATCTGCAATCTAGGTGTTTCTGCGTGCTGCGCCCGCCCAAAGAGTGCCCGGGTGAAAACGACAACGCAGGCATGTCGGGTGCCACTGTCTGCACCAGCACAGCAAGTTTTGAGCAAATATCTCCTTCCGTTCGGCCGCAATGGCAAGAAGCTTGTGCATCCTCTCTGTTCGTCGCGGTCAATGGGAAAAGGCGCTTATCTGCAATCTAGGTGTTTCTGCGTGCTGCGCCCGCCCAAAGAGTGCCCGGGTTAAATCGACAACGCAGGCATGTCGGGTGCCACTGTCTGCACCAGCACAGCAAGTTTTGAGCAAATATCTCCTTCCGTTCGGCCGCAATGGCAAGAAGCTTGTGCATCCTCTCTGTTCGTCGCGGTCAATGGGTAAAGGCGCTTATCTGCAATCTAGGTGTTTCTGCGTGCTGCGCCCGCCCAAAGAGTGCCCGGGTGAAAACGACAACGCAGGCATGTCGGGTGCCACTGTCTGCACCAGCACAGCAAGTTTTGAGCAAATATCTCCTTCCGTTCGGCCGCAATGGCAAGAAGCTTGTGCATCCTCTCTGTTCGTCGCGGTCAATGGGAAAAGGCGCTTATCTGCAATCTAGGTGTTTCTGCGTGCTGCGCCCGCCCAAAGAGTGCCCGGGTGAAAACGACAACGCAGGCATGTCGGGTGCCACTGTCTGCACCAGCACAGCAAGTTTTGAGCAAATATCTCCTTCCGTTCGGCCGCAATGGCAAGAAGCTTGTGCATCTTGTCTGTTCGTCGCGGTCAATGGGAAAAGGCGCTTATCTGCAATCTAGGTGTTTCTGCGTGCTGCGCCCGCCCAAAGAGTGCCCGGGTGAAAACGACAACGCAGGCATGTCGGGTGCCCCTGTCTGCACCAGCACAGCAAGTTTTGAGCAAATATCTCCTTCCGTTCGGCCGCATTGGCAAGAAGCTTGTGCATCTTCTCTGTTCGTCGCGGTCAATGGGAAAAGGCGCTTATCTGCAATCTAGGTGTTTCTGCGTGCTGCGCCCGCCCAAAGAGTGCCCGGGTGAAAACGACAACGCAGGCATGTCGGGTGCCACTGTCTGCACCAGCACAGCAAGTTTTGAGCAAATATCTCCTTCCGTTCGGCCGCAATGGCAAGAAGCTTGTGCATCTTCTCTGTTCGTCGCGGTCAATGAGAAAAGGCGCTTATCTGCAATCTAGGTGTTTCTGCGTGCTGCGCCCGCCCAAAGAGTGCCCGGGTGAAAACGACAACGCAGGCATGTCGGGTGCCACTGTCTGCACCAGCACAGCAAGTTTTGAGCAAATATCTCCTTCCGTTCGGCCGCAATGGCAAGAAGCTTGTGCATCCTCTCTGTTCGTCGCGGTCAATGGGAAAAGGCGCTTATCTGCAATCTAGGTGTTTCTGCGTGCTGCGCCCGCCCAAAGAGTGCCCGGGTGAAAACGACAACGCAGGCATGTCGGGTGCCACTGTCTGCACCAGCACAGCAAGTTTTGAGCAAATATCTCCTTCCGTTCGGCCGCAATGGCAAGAAGCTTGTGCATCTTGTCTGTTCGTCGCGGTCAATGGGAAAAGGCGCTTATCTGCAATCTAGGTGTTTCTGCGTGCTGCGCCCGCCCAAAGAGTGCCCGGGTGAAAACGACAACGCAGGCATGTCGGGTGCCCCTGTCTGCACCAGCACAGCAAGTTTTGAGCAAATATCTCCTTCCATTCGGCCGCATTGGCAAGAAGCTTGTGCATCTTCTCTGTTCGTCGCGGTCAATGGGAAAAGGCGCTTATCTGCAATCTAGGTGTTTCTGCGTGCTGCGCCCGCCCAAAGAGTGCCCGGGTGAAAACGACAACGCAGGCATGTCGGGTGCCACTGTCTGCACCAGCACAGCAAGTTTTGAGCAAATATCTCCTTCCGTTCGGCCGCAATGGCAAGAAGCTTGTGCATCTTCTCTGTTCGTCGCGGTCAATGGGAAAAGGCGCTTATCTGCAATCTAGGTGTTTCTGCGTGCTGCGCCCGCCCAAAGAGTGCCCGGGTGAAAACGACAACGCAGGCATGTCGGGTGCCACTGTCCGCATCAGCACAGCAAGTTTTGAGCAAATATCTCCTTCCGTTCGGCCGCAATGGCAAGAAGCTTGTGCATCTTCTATGTTCGTCGCGGTCAATGGGAAAAGGCGCTTATCTGCAATCTAGGTGTTTCTGCGTGCTGCGCCCGCCCAAAGAGTGCCCGGGTGAAAACGACAACGCAGGCATGTCGGGTGCCACTGTCTGCACCAGCACAGCAAGTTTTGAGCAAATATCTCCTTCCGTTCGGCCGCAATGGAAAGAAGCTTGTGCATCTTCTCTGTTCGTCGCGGTCAATGGGAAAAGGCGCTTATCTGCAATCTAGGTGTTTCTGCGTGCTGCGCCCGCCCAAAGAGTGCCCGGGTGAAAACGACAACTCAGGCATGTCGGGTGCCACTGTCTGCACCAGCACAGCAAGTTTTGAGCAAATATCTCCTTCCGTTCGGCCGCAATGGCAAGAAGCTTGTGCATCCTCTCTGTTCGTCACGGTCAATGGGAAAAGGCGCTTATCTGCAATCTAGGTGTTTCTGCGTGCTAAGCCCGCCCAAAGAGTGCCCGGGTGAAAACGACAACGCAGGCATGTCGGGTGCCACTGTCTGCACCAGCACAGCAAGTTTTGAGCAAATATCTCCTTCCGTTCGGCCGCAATGGCAAGAAGCTTGTGCATCTTGTCTGTTGGTCGCGGTCAATGGGAAAAGGCGCTTATCTGCAATCTAGGTGTTTCTGCGTGCTGCGCCCGCCCAAAGAGTGCCCGGGTGAAAACGACAACGCAGGCATGTCGGGTGCCCCTGTCTTCACCAGCACAGCAATTTTTGAGCAAATATCTCCTTCCATTCGGCCGCAATGGCAAGAAGCTTTTGCATCCTCTCTGTTCGTCGCGGTCAATGGGAAAAGGCGCTTATCTGCAATCTAGGTGTTTCTGCGTGCTGCGCCCGCCCAAAGAGTGCCCGGGTGAAAACGACAACGCAGGCATGTCGGGTGCCACTGTCTGCACCAGCACAGCAAGTTTTGAGCAAATATCTCCTTCAGTTCGGCCGCAATGGCAAGAAGCTTGTGCATCTTCTCTGTTCGTCGCGGTCAATGGGAAAAGGCGCTTATCTGCAATCTAGGTGTTTCTGCGTGCTGCGCCCGCCCAAAGAGTGCCCGGGTGAAAACGACAACGCAGGCATGTCGGGTGCCACTGTCTGCACCAGCACAGCAAGTTTTGAGCAAATATCTCCTTCCGTTCGGCCGCAATGGCAAGAAGCTTGTGCATCTTCTCTGTTCGTCGCGGTCAATGGGAAAAGGAGCTTATCTGCAATCTAGGTGTTTCTGCGTGCTGCGCCCGCCCAAAGAGTGCCCGGGTGAAAACGACAACGCAGGCATGTCGGGTGCCACTGTCTGCACCAGCACAGCACGTTTTGAGCAAATATCTCCTTCCGTTCGGCCGCAATGGCAAGAAGCTTGTGCATCCTCTCTGTTCGTCGCGGTCAATGGGAAAAGGCGCTTATCTGCAATCTAGGTGTTTCTGCGTGCTGCGCCCGCCCAAAGAGTGCCCGGGTGAAAACGACAACGCAGGCATGTCGGGTGCCACTGTCTGCACCAGCACAGCAAGTTTTGAGCAAATATCTCCTTCCGTTCGGCCGCAATGGCAAGAAGCTTGTGCATCTTCTCTGTTCGTCGCGGTCAATGGGAAAAGGCGCTTATCTGCAATCTAGGTGTTTCTGCGTGCTGCGCCCGCCCAAAGAGTGCCCGGGTGAAAACGACAACGCAGGCATGTCGGGTGCCACTGTCTGCACCAGCACAGCAAGTTTTGAGCAAATATCTCCTTCCGTTCGGCCGCAATGGCAAGAAGCTTGTGCATCTTCTCTGTTCGTCGCGGTCAATGGGAAAAGGCGCTTATCTGCAATCTAGGTGTTTCTGCGTGCTGCGCCCGCCCAAAGAGTGCCCGGGTGAAAACGACAACGCAGGCATGTCGGGTGCCACTGTCTGCACCAGCACAGTAAGTTTTGAGCAAATATCTCCTTCCGTTCGACCGCAATGGCAAGAAGCTTGTGCATCTTCTCTGTTCGTCGCGGTCAATGGGAAAAGGCGCTTATCTGCAATCTAGGTGTTTCTGCGTGCTGCGCCCGCCCAAAGAGTGCCCGGGTGAAAACGACAACGCAGGCATGTCGGGTGCCACTGTCTGCACCAGCACAGCAAGTTTTGAGCAAATATCTCCTTCCGTTCGGCCGCAATGGCAAGAAGCTTGTGCATCTTCTCTGTTCGTCGCGGTCAATGGGAAAAGGCGCTTATCTGCAATCTAGGTGTTTCTGCGTGCTGCGCCCGCCCAAAGAGTGCCCGGGTGAAAACGACAACGCAGGCATGTCGGGTGCCACTGTCTGCACCAGCACAGTAAGTTTTGAGCAAATATCTCCTTCCGTTCGACCGCAATGGCAAGAAGCTTGTGCATCTTCTCTGTTCGTCGCGGTCAATGGGAAAAGGCGCTTATCTGCAATCTAGGTGTTTCTGCGTGCTGCGCCCGCCCAAAGAGTGCCCGGGTGAAAACGACAACGCAGGCATGTCGGGTGCCACTGTCTGCACCAGCACAGCAAGTTTTGAGCAAATATCTCCTTCCGTTCGGCCGCAATGGCAAGAAGCTTGTGCATCCTCTCTGTTCGTCGCGGTCAATGGGAAAAGGCGCTTATCTGCAATCTAGGTGTTTCTGCGTGCTGCGCCCGCCCAAAGAGTGCCCGGGTGAAAACGACAACGCAGGCATGTCGGGTGCCCCTGTCTGCACCAGCACAGCAATTTTTGAGCAAATATCGCCTTCCATTCGGCCGCAATGGCAAGAAGCTTGTGCATCCTCTCTGTTCGTCGCGGTCAATGGGAAAAGGCGCTTATCTGCAATCTAGGTGTTTCTGCGTGCTGCGCCCGCCCAAAGAGTGCCCGGGTGAAAACGACAACGCAGGAATGTCGGGTGCCACTGTCTGCACCAGCACAGCAAGTTTTGAGCAAATATCTCCTTCCGTTCGGCCGCAATGGCAAGAAGCTTGTGCATCTTCTCTGTTCGTCGCGGTCAATGAGAAAAGGCGCTTATCTGCAATCTAGGTGTTTCTGCGTGCTGCGCCCGCCCAAAGAGTGCCCGGGTGAAAACGACAACGCAGGCATGTCGGGTGCCACTGTCTGCACCAGCACAGCAAGTTTTGAGCAAATATCTCCTTCCGTTCGGCCGCAATGGCAAGAAGCTTGTGCATCATGTCTGTTCGTCGCGGTCAATGGGAAAAGGCGCTTATCTGCAATCTAGGTGTTTCTGCGTGCTGCGCCCGCCCAAAGAGTGCCCGGGTGAAAACGACAACGCAGGCATGTCGGGTGCCACTGTCTGCATCAGCACAGCAAGTTTTGAGCAAATATCTCCTTCCGTTCGGCCGCAATGGCAAGAAGCTTGTGCATCTTCTATGTTCGTCGCGGTCAATGGGAAAAGGCGCTTATCTGCAATCTAGGTGTTTCTGCGTGCTGCGCCCGCCCAAAGAGTGCCCGGGTGAAAACGACAACGCAGGCATGTCGGGTGCCCCTGTCTGCACCAGCACAGCAAGTTTTGAGCAAATATCTCCTTCCATTCGGCCGCATAGGCAAGAAGCTTGTGCATCTTCTCTGTTCGTCGCGGTCAATGGGAAAAGGCGCTTATCTGCAATCTAGGTGTTTCTGCGTGCTGCGCCCGCCCAAAGAGTGCCCGGGTGAAAACGACAACGCAGGCATGTCGGGTGCCACTGTCTGCACCAGCACAGCAAGTTTTGAGCAAATATCTCCTTCCGTTCGGCCGCAATGGCAAGAAGCTTGTGCATCTTCTCTGTTCGTCGCGGTCAATGGGAAAAGGCGCTTATCTGCAATCTAGGTGTTTCTGCGTGCTGCGCCCGCCCAAAGAGTGCCCGGGTGAAAACGACAACGCAGGCATGTCGGGTGCCACTGTCTGCATCAGCACAGCAAGTTTTGAGCAAATATCTCCTTCCGTTCGGCCGCAATGGCAAGAAGCTTGTGCATCTTCTATGTTCGTCGCGGTCAATGGGAAAAGGCGCTTATCTGCAATCTAGGTGTTTCTGCGTGCTGCGCCCGCCCAAAGAGTGCCCGGGTGAAAACGACAACGCAGGCATGTCGGGTGCCACTGTCTGCACCAGCACAGCAAGTTTTGAGCAAATATCTCCTTCCGTTCGGCCGCAATGGAAAGAAGCTTGTGCATCTTCTCTGTTCGTCGCGGTCAATGGGAAAAGGCGCTTATCTGCAATCTAGGTGTTTCTGCGTGCTGCGCCCGCCCAAAGAGTGCCCGGGTGAAAACGACAACTCAGGCATGTCGGGTGCCACTGTCTGCACCAGCACAGCAAGTTTTGAGCAAATATCTCCTTCCGTTCGGCCGCAATGGCAAGAAGCTTGTGCATCCTCTCTGTTCGTCACGGTCAATGGGAAAAGGCGCTTATCTGCAATCTAGGTGTTTCTGCGTGCTAAGCCCGCCCAAAGAGTGCCCGGGTGAAAACGACAACGCAGGCATGTCGGGTGCCACTGTCTGCACCAGCACAGCAAGTTTTGAGCAAATATCTCCTTCCGTTCGGCCGCAATGGCAAGAAGCTTGTGCATCTTGTCTGTTCGTCGCGGTCAATGGGAAAAGGCGCTTATCTGCAATCTAGGTGTTTCTGCGTGCTGCGCCCGCCCAAAGAGTGCCCGGGTGAAAACGACAACGCAGGCATGTCGGGTGCCCCTGTCTGCACCAGCACAGCAATTTTTGAGCAAATATCTCCTTCCATTCGGCCGCAATGGCAAGAAGCTTGTGCATCCTCTCTGTTCGTCGCGGTCAATGGGAAAAGGCGCTTATCTGCAATCTAGGTGTTTCTGCGTGCTGCGCCGACCCAAAGAGTGCCCTGGTGAAAACGACAACGCAGGCATGTCGGGTGCCACTGTCTGCACCAGCACAGCAAGTTTTGAGCAAATATCTCCTTCCGTTCGGCCGCAATGGCAAGAAGCTTGTGCATCTTGTCTGTTCGTCGCGGTCAATGGGAAAAGGCGCTTATCTGCAATCTAGGTGTTTCTGCGTGCTGCGCCCGCCCAAAGAGTGCCCGGGTGAAAACGACAACGCAGGCATGTCGGGTGCCCCTGTCTGCACCAGCACAGCAAGTTTTGAGCAAATATCTCCTTCCTTTCGGCCGCAATGGCAAGAAGCTTGTGCATCTTCTCTGTTCGTCGCGGTCAATGGGAAAAGGCGCTTATCTGCAATCTAGGTGTTTCTGCGTGCTGCGCCCGCCCAAAGAGTGCCCGGGTGAAAACGACAACGCAGGCATGTCGGGTGCCACTGTCTGCACCAGCACAGCAAGTTTTGAGCAAATATCTCCTTCCGTTCGGCCGCAATGGCAAGAAGCTTGTGCATCTTGTCTGTTCGTCGCGGTCAATGGGAAAAGGCGCTTATCTGCAATCTAGGTGTTTCTGCGGGCTGCGCCCGCCCAGAGAGTGCCCGGGTGAAAACGACAACGCAGGCATGTCGGGTGCCACTGTCTGCACCAGCACAGCAAGTTTTGAGCAAATATCTCCTTCCGTTCGGCCGCAATGGCAAGAAGCTTGTGCATCTTGTCTGTTCGTCGCGGTCAATGGGAAAAGGCGCTTATCTGCAATCTAGGTGTTTCTGCGTGCTGCGCCCGCCCAAAGAGTGCCCGGGTGAAAACGACAACGCAGGCATGTCGGGTGCCCCTGTCTGCACCAGCACAGCAAGTTTTGAGCAAATATCTCCTTCCGTTCGGCCGCATTGGCAAGAAGCTTGTGCATCTTCTCTGTTCGTCGCGGTCAATGGGAAAAGGCGCTTATCTGCAATCTAGGTGTTTCTGCGTGCTGCGCCCGCCCAAAGAGTGCCCGGGTGAAAACGACAACGCAGGCATGTCGGGTGCCACTGTCTGCACCAGCACAGCAAGTTTTGAGCAAATATCTCCTTCCGTTCGGCCGCAATGGCAAGAAGCTTGTGCATCTTCTCTGTTCGTCGCGGTCAATGAGAAAAGGCGCTTATCTGCAATCTAGGTGTTTCTGCGTGCTGCGCCCGCCCAAAGAGTGCCCGGGTGAAAACGACAACGCAGGCATGTCGGGTGCCACTGTCTGCACCAGCACAGCAAGTTTTGAGCAAATATCTCCTTCCGTTCGGCCGCAATGGCAAGAAGCTTGTGCATCCTCTCTGTTCGTCGCGGTCAATGGGAAAATGCGCTTATCTGCAATCTAGGTGTTTCTGCGTGCTGCGCCCGCCCAAAGAGTGCCCGGGTGAAAACGACAACGCAGGCATGTCGGGTGCCACTGTCTGCACCAGCACAGCAAGTTTTGAGCAAATATCTCCTTCCGTTCGGCCGCAATGGCAAGAAGCTTGTGCATCTTGTCTGTTCGTCGCGGTCAATGGGAAAAGGCGCTTATCTGCAATCTAGGTGTTTCTGCGTGCTGCGCCCGCCCAAAGAGTGCCCGGGTGAAAACGACAACGCAGGCATGTCGGGTGCCCCTGTCTGCACCAGCACAGCAAGTTTTGAGCAAATATCTCCTTCCATTCGGCCGCATTGGCAAGAAGCTTGTGCATCTTCTCTGTTCGTCGCGGTCAATGGGAAAAGGCGCTTATCTGCAATCTAGGTGTTTCTGCGTGCTGCGCCCGCCCAAAGAGTGCCCGGGTGAAAACGACAACGCAGGCATGTCGGGTGCCACTGTCTGCACCAGCACAGCAAGTTTTGAGCAAATATCTCCTTCCGTTCGGCCGCAATGGCAAGAAGCTTGTGCATCTTCTCTGTTCGTCGCGGTCAATGGGAAAAGGCGCTTATCTGCAATCTAGGTGTTTCTGCGTGCTGCGCCCGCCCAAAGAGTGCCCGGGTGAAAACGACAACGCAGGCATGTCGGGTGCCACTGTCTGCATCAGCACAGCAAGTTTTGAGCAAATATCTCCTTCCGTTCGGCCGCAATGGCAAGAAGCTTGTGCATCTTCTATGTTCGTCGCGGTCAATGGGAAAAGGCGCTTATCTGCAATCTAGGTGTTTCTGCGTGCTGCGCCCGCCCAAAGAGTGCCCGGGTGAAAACGACAACGCAGGCATGTCGGGTGCCACTGTCTGCACCAGCACAGCAAGTTTTGAGCAAATATCTCCTTCCGTTCGGCCGCAATGGAAAGAAGCTTGTGCATCTTCTCTGTTCGTCGCGGTCAATGGGAAAAGGCGCTTATCTGCAATCTAGGTGTTTCTGCGTGCTGCGCCCGCCCAAAGAGTGCCCGGGTGAAAACGACAACTCAGGCATGTCGGGTGCCACTGTCTGCACCAGCACAGCAAGTTTTGAGCAAATATCTCCTTCCGTTCGGCCGCAATGGCAAGAAGCTTGTGCATCCTCTCTGTTCGTCACGGTCAATGGGAAAAGGCGCTTATCTGCAATCTAGGTGTTTCTGCGTGCTAAGCCCGCCCAAAGAGTGCCCGGGTGAAAACGACAACGCAGGCATGTCGGGTGCCACTGTCTGCACCAGCACAGCAAGTTTTGAGCAAATATCTCCTTCCGTTCGGCCGCAATGGCAAGAAGCTTGTGCATCTTGTCTGTTCGTCGCGGTCAATGGGAAAAGGCGCTTATCTGCAATCTAGGTGTTTCTGCGTGCTGCGCCCGCCCAAAGAGTGCCCGGGTGATAACGACAACGCAGGCATGTCGGGTGCCCCTGTCTGCACCAGCACAGCAATTTTTGAGCAAATATCTCCTTCCATTCGGCCGCAATGGCAAGAAGCTTTTGCATCCTCTCTGTTCGTCGCGGTCAATGGGAAAAGGCGCTTATCTGCAATCTAGGTGTTTCTGCGTGCTGCGCCCGCCCAAAGAGTGCCCGGGTGAAAACGACAACGCAGGCATGTCGGGTGCCACTGTCTGCACCAGCACAGCAAGTTTTGAGCAAATATCTCCTTCAGTTCGGCCGCAATGGCAAGAAGCTTGTGCATCTTCTCTGTTCGTCGCGGTCAATGGGAAAAGGCGCTTATCTGCAATCTAGGTGTTTCTGCGTGCTGCGCCCGCCCAAAGAGTGCCCGGGTGAAAACGACAACGCAGGCATGTCGGGTGCCACTGTCTGCACCAGCACAGCAAGTTTTGAGCAAATATCTCCTTCCGTTCGGCCGCAATGGCAAGAAGCTTGTGCATCTTCTCTGTTCGTCGCGGTCAATGGGAAAAGGAGCTTATCTGCAATCTAGGTGTTTCTGCGTGCTGCGCCCGCCCAAAGAGTGCCCGGGTGAAAACGACAACGCAGGCATGTCGGGTGCCACTGTCTGCACCAGCACAGCACGTTTTGAGCAAATATCTCCTTCCGTTCGGCCGCAATGGCAAGAAGCTTGTGCATCCTCTCTGTTCGTCGCGGTCAATGGGAAAAGGCGCTTATCTGCAATCTAGGTGTTTCTGCGTGCTGCGCCCGCCCAAAGAGTGCCCGGGTGAAAACGACAACGCAGGCATGTCGGGTGCCACTGTCTGCACCAGCACAGCAAGTTTTGAGCAAATATCTCCTTCCGTTCGGCCGCAATGGCAAGAAGCTTGTGCATCTTCTCTGTTCGTCGCGGTCAATGGGAAAAGGCGCTTATCTGCAATCTAGGTGTTTCTGCGTGCTGCGCCCGCCCAAAGAGTGCCCGGGTGAAAACGACAACGCAGGCATGTCGGGTGCCACTGTCTGCACCAGCACAGCAAGTTTTGAGCAAATATCTCCTTCCGTTCGGCCGCAATGGCAAGAAGCTTGTGCATCTTCTCTGTTCGTCGCGGTCAATGGGAAAAGGCGCTTATCTGCAATCTAGGTGTTTCTGCGTGCTGCGCCCGCCCAAAGAGTGCCCGGGTGAAAACGACAACGCAGGCATGTCGGGTGCCACTGTCTGCACCAGCACAGTAAGTTTTGAGCAAATATCTCCTTCCGTTCGACCGCAATGGCAAGAAGCTTGTGCATCTTCTCTGTTCGTCGCGGTCAATGGGAAAAGGCGCTTATCTGCAATCTAGGTGTTTCTGCGTGCTGCGCCCGCCCAAAGAGTGCCCGGGTGAAAACGACAACGCAGGCATGTCGGGTGCCACTGTCTGCACCAGCACAGCAAGTTTTGAGCAAATATCTCCTTCCGTTCGGCCGCAATGGCAAGAAGCTTGTGCATCCTCTCTGTTCGTCGCGGTCAATGGGAAAAGGCGCTTATCTGCAATCTAGGTGTTTCTGCGTGCTGCGCCCGCCCAAAGAGTGCCCGGGTGAAAACGACAACGCAGGCATGTCGGGTGCCACTGTCTGCACCAGCACAGCAAGTTTTGAGCAAATATCTCCTTCCGTTCGGCCGCAATGGCAAGAAGCTTGTGCATCTTGTCTGTTCGTCGCGGTCAATGGGAAAAGGCGCTTATCTGCAATCTAGGTGTTTCTGCGTGCTGCGCCCGCCCAAAGAGTGCCCGGGTGAAAACGACAACGCAGGCATGTCGGGTGCCCCTGTCTGCACCAGCACAGCAATTTTTGAGCAAATATCGCCTTCCATTCGGCCGCAATGGCAAGAAGCTTGTGCATCCTCTCTGTTCGTCGCGGTCAATGGGAAAAGGCGCTTATCTGCAATCTAGGTGTTTCTGCGTGCTGCGCCCGCCCAAAGAGTGCCCGGGTGAAAACGACAACGCAGGCATGTCGGGTGCCACTGTCTGCACCAGCACAGCAAGTTTTGAGCAAATATCTCCTTCCGTTCGGCCGCAATGGCAAGAAGCTTGTGCATCTTCTCTGTTCGTCGCGGTCAATGGGAAAAGGCGCTTATCTGCAATCTAGGTGTTTCTGCGTGCTGCGCCCGCCCAAAGAGTGCCCGGGTGAAAACGACAACGCAGGCATGTCGGGTGCCACTGTCTGCACCAGCACAGCAAGTTTTGAGCAAATATCTCCTTCCGTTCGGCCGCAATGGCAAGAAGCTTGTGCATCTTGTCTGTTCGTCGCGGTCAATGGGAAAAGGCGCTTATCTGCAATCTAGGTGTTTCTGCGTGCTGCGCCCGCCCAAAGAGTGCCCGGGTGAAAACGACAACGCAGGCATGTCGGGTGCCACTGTCTGCACCAGCACAGCAAGTTTTGAGCAAATATCTCCTTCCGTTCGGCCGCAATGGCAAGAAGCTTGTGCATCTTGTCTGTTCGTCGCGGTCAATGGGAAAAGGCGCTTATCTGCAATCTAGGTGTTTCTGCGTGCTGCGCCCGCCCAAAGAGTGCCCGGGTGAAAACGACAACGCAGGCATGTCGGGTGCCCCTGTCTGCACCAGCACAGCAATTTTTGAGCAAATATCTCCTTCCATTCGGCCGCAATGGCAAGAAGCTTGTGCATCCTCTCTGTTCGTCGCGGTCAATGGGAAAAGGCGCTTATCTGCAATCTAGGTGTTTCTGCGTACTGCGCCCGCCCAAAGAGTGCCCGGGTGAAAACGACAACGCAGGCATGTCGGGTGCCACTGTCTGCACCAGCACAGCAAGTTTTGAGCAAATATCTCCTTCCGTTCGGCCGCAATGGCAAGAAGCTTGTGCATCTTCTCTGTTCGTCGCGGTCAATGGGAAAAGGCGCTTATCTGCAATCTAGGTGTTTCTGTGTGCTGCGCACGCCCAAAGAGTGCCCGGGTTAAATCGACAACGCAGGCATGTCGGGTGCCACTGTCTGCACCAGCACAGCAAGTTTTGAGCAAATATCTCCTTCCGTTCGGCCTCAATGGTAAGAAGCTTGTGCATCTTCTCTGTTCGTCGCGGTCAATGAGAAAAGGCGCTTATCTGCAATCTAGGTGTTTCTGCGTGCTGCGCCCGCCCAAAGAGTGCCCGGGTGAAAACGACAACGCAGGCATGTCGGGTGCCACTGTCTGCACCAGCACAGCAAGTTTTGAGCAAATATCTCCTTCCGTTCGGCCTCAATGGTAAGAAGCTTGTGCATCTTCTCTGTTCGTCGCGGTCAATGAGAAAAGGCGCTTATCTGCAATCTAGGTGTTTCTGCGTGCTGCGCCCGCCCAAAGAGTGCCCGGGTGAAAACGACAACGCAGGCATGTCGGGTGCCACTGTCTGCACCAGCACAGCAAGTTTTGAGCAAATATCTCCTTCCGTTCGGCCGCAATGGCAAGAAGCTTGTGCATCTTGTCTGTTCGTCGCGGTCAATGGGAAAAGGCGCTTATCTGCAATCTAGGTGTTTCTGCGTGCTGCGCCCGCCCAAAGAGTGCCCGGGTGAAAACGACAACGCAGGCATGTCGGGTGCCCCTGTCTGCACCAGCACAGCAATTTTTGAGCAAATATCTCCTTCCATTCGGCCGCAATGGCAAGAAGCTTGTGCATCTTGTCTGTTCGTCGCGGTCAATGGGAAAAGGCGCTTATCTGCAATCTAGGTGTTTCTGCGTGCTGCGCCCGCCCAAAGAGTGCCCGGATGAAAACGACAACGCAGGCATGTCGGGTGCCACTGTCTGCACCAGCACAGCAAGTTTTGAGCAAATATCTAATTCCGTTCGGCCGCAATGGCAAGAAGCTTGTGCATCTTCTCTGTTCGTCGCGGTCAATGGGAAAAGGCGCTTATCTGCAATCTAGGTGTTTCTGCGTGCTGCGCCCGCCCAAAGAGTGCCCGGGTGAAAACGACAACGCAGGCATGTCGGGTGCCACTGTCTGCACCAGCACAGCAAGTTTTGAGCAAATATCTCCTTCAGTTCGGCCGCAATGGCAAGAAGCTTGTGCATCTTCTCTGTTCGTCGCGGTCAATGGGAAAAGGCGCTTATCTGCAATCTAGGTGTTTCTGCGTGCTGCGCCCGCCCAAAGAGTGCCCGGGTGAAAACGACAACGCAGGCATGTCGGGTGCCACTGTCTGCACCAGCACAGCAAGTTTTGAGCAAATATCTCCTTCCGTTCGGCCGCAATGGCAAGAAGCTTGTGCATCTTCTCTGTTCGTCGCGGTCAATGGGAAAAGGCGCTTATCTGCAATCTAGGTGTTTCTGCGTGCTGCGCCCGCCCAAAGAGTGCCCGGGTGAAAACGACAATGCAGGCATGTCGGGTGCCCCTGTCTGCACCAGCACAGCAATTTTTGAGCAAATATCTCCTTCCATTCGGCCGCAATGGCAAGAAGCTTGTGCATCCTCTCTGTTCGTCGCGGTCAATGGGAAAAGGCGCTTATCTGCAATCTAGGTGTTTCTGCGTGCTGCGCCCGCCCAAAGAGTGCCCGGGTGAAAACGACAACGCAGGCATGTCGGGTGCCACTGTCTGCACCAGCACAGCAAGTTTTGAGCAAATATCTCCTTCCGTTCGGCCGCAATGGCAAGAAGCTTGTGCATCTTCTCTGTTCGTCGCGGTCAATGGGAAAAGGCGCTTATCTGCAATCTAGGTGTTTCTGCGTGCTGCGCCCGCCCAAAGAGTGCCCGGGTGAAAACGACAACGCAGGCATGTCGGGTGCCACTGTCTGCACCAGCACAGCAAGTTTTGAGCAAATATCTAATTCCGTTCGGCCGCAATGGCAAGAAGCTTGTGCATCTTCTCTGTTCGTCGCGGTCAATGGGAAAAGGCGCTTATCTGCAATCTAGGTGTTTCTGCGTGCTGCGCCCGCCCAAAGAGTGCCCGGGTGAAAACGACAACGCAGGCATGTCGGGTGCCACTGTCTGCACCAGCACAGCAAGTTTTGAGCAAATATCTCCTTCCGTTCGGCCGCAATGGCAAGAAGATTGTGCATCCTCTCTGTTCGTCGCGGTCAATGGGAAAAGGCGCTTATCTGCAATCTAGGTGTTTCTGCGTGCTGCGCCCGCCCAAAGAGTGCCCGGGTGAAAACGACAACGCAGGCATGTCGGGTGCCACTGTCTGCACCAGCACAGCAAGTTTTGAGCAAATATCTCCTTCCGTTCGGCCGCAATGGCAAGAAGCTTGTGCATCTTGTCTGTTCGTCGCGGTCAATGGGAAAAGGCGCTTATCTGCAATCTAGGTGTTTCTGCGTGCTGCGCCCGCCCAAAGAGTGCCCGGGTTAAATCGAAAACGCAGGCATGTCGGGTGCCACTGTCTGCACCAGCACAGCAAGTTTTGAGCAAATATCTCCTTTCGTTCGGCCTCAATGGTAAGAAGCTTGTGCATCTTCTCTGTTCGTCGCGGTCAATGAGAAAAGGCGCTTATCTGCAATCTAGGTGTTTCTGCGTGCTGCGCCCGCCCAAAGAGTGCCCGGGTGAAAACGACAACGCAGGCATGTCGGGTGCCACTGTCTGCACCAGCACAGCAAGTTTTGAGCAAATATCTCCTTCCGTTCGGCCGCAATGGCAAGAAGCTTGTGCATCCTCTCTGTTCGTCGCGGTCAATGGGAAAAGGCGCTTATCTGCAATCTAGGTGTTTCTGCGTGCTGCGCCCGCCCAAAGAGTGCCCGGGTGAAAACGACAACGTAGGCATGTCGGGTGCCACTGTCTGCACCAGCACAGCAAGTTTTGAGCAAATATCTCCTTCCGTTCGGCCGCAATGGCAAGAAGCTTGTGCATCTTGTCTGTTCGTCGCGGTCAATGGGAAAAGGCGCTTATCTGCAATCTAGGTGTTTCTGCGTGCTGCGCCCACCCAAAGAGTGCCCGGGTGAAAACGACAACGCAGGCATGTCGGGTGCCACTGTCTGCACCAGCACAGCAATTTTTGAGCAAATATCTCCTTCCATTCGGCCGCAATGGCAAGAAGCTTGTGCATCCTCTCTGTTCGTCGCGGTCAATGGGAAAAGGTGCTTATCTGCAATCTAGGTGTTTCTGCGTGCTGCGCCCGCCCAAAGAGTGCCCGGGTGAAAACGACAACGCAGGCATGTCGGGTGCCACTGTCTGCACCAGCACAGCAAGTTTTGAGCAAATATCTCCTTCCGTTCGGCCGCAATGGCAAGAAGCTTGTACATCTTGTCTGTTCGTCGCGGTCAATGGGAAAAGGCGCTTATCTGCAATCTAGGTGTTTCTGCGTGCTGCGCCCGCCCAAAGAGTGCCCGGGTGAAAACGACAACGCAGGCATGTCGGGTGCCCCTGTCTGCACCAGCACAGCAATTTTTGAGCAAATATCTCCTTCCATTCGGCCGCAATGGCAAGAAGCTTGTGCATCCTCTCTGTTCGTCGCGGTCAATGGGAAAAGGCGCTTATCTGCAATCTAGGTGTTTCTGCGTGCTGCGCCCGC
The DNA here is from genome assembly GCF_029499605.1 of Hyla sarda. NCBI lineage: Eukaryota > Metazoa > Chordata > Amphibia > Anura > Hylidae > Hyla > Hyla sarda. Next base: position 40,152 of record NW_026608712.1, read on the forward strand.
CCAAAGAGTGCCCGGGTGAAAACGACAACGCAGGCATGTCGGGTGCCACTGTCTGCACCAGCACAGCAAGTTTTGAGCAAATATCTCCTTCCGTTCGGCCTCAATGGTAAGAAGCTTGTGCATCTTCTCTGTTCGTCGCGGTCAATGAGAAAAGGCGCTTATCTGCAATCTAGGTGTTTCTGCGTGCTGCGCCCGCCCAAAGAGTGCTCGGGTGAAAACGACAACGCAGGCATGTCGGGTGCCACTGTCTGCACCAGCACAGCAAGTTTTGAGCAAATATCTCCTTCCGTTCGGCCGCAATGGCAAGAAGCTTGTGCATCCTCTCTGTTCGTCGCCGTCAATGGGAAAAGGCGCTTATCTGCAATCTAGGTGTTTCTGCGTGCTGCGCCCGCCCAAAGAGTGCCCGGGTGAAAACGACAACGCAGACATGTCGGGTGCCACTGTCTGCACCAGCACAGCAAGTTTTGAGCAAATATCTCCTTCCGTTCGGCCGCAATGGCAAGAAGCTTGTGCATCTTCTCTGTTCGTCGCGGTCAATGGGAAAAGGCGCTTATCTGCAATCTAGGTGTTTCTGCGTGCTGCGCCCGCCCAAAGAGTGCCCGGGTGAAAACGACAACGCAGGCATGTCGGGTGCCACTGTCTGCACCAGCACAGCAAGTTTTGAGCAAATATCTCCTTCCGTTCGGCCGCAATGGCAAGAAGCTTGTGCATCCTCTCTGTTCGTCGCGGTCAATGGGAAAAGGCGCTTATCTGCAATCTAGGTGTTTCTGCGTGCTGCGCCCGCCCAAAGAGTGCCCGGGTGAAAACGACAACGCAGGCATGTCGGGTGCCACTGTCTGCACCAGCACAGCAAGTTTTGAGCAAATATCTCCTTCCGTTCGGCCGCAATGGCAAGAAGCTTGTGCATCTTGTCTGTTCGTCGCGGTCAATGGGAAAAGGCGCTTATCTGCAATCTAGGTGTTTCTGCGTGCTGCGCCCGCCCAAAGAGTGCCCGGGTGAAAACGACAACGCAGGCATGTCGGGTGCCACTGTCTGCACCAGCACAGCAAGTTTTGAGCAAATATCTCCTTCCGTTCGGCCGCAATGGCAAGAAGCTTGTGCATCTTGTCTGTTCGTCGCGGTCAATGGGAAAAGGCGCTTATCTGCAATCTAGGTGTTTCTGCGTGCTGCGCCCGCCCAAAGAGTGCCCGGGTGAAAACGACAACGCAGGCATGTCGGGTGCCCCTGTCTGCACCAGCACAGCAATTTTTGAGCAAATATCTCCTTCCATTCGGCCGCAATGGCAAGAAGCTTGTGCATCCTCTCTGTTCGTCGCGGTCAATGGGAAAAGGCGCTTATCTGCAATCTAGGTGTTTCTGCGTGCTGCGCCCGCCCAAAGAGTGCCCGGGTGAAAACGACAACGCAGGCATGTCGGGTGCCACTGTCTGCACCAGCACAGCAAGTTTTGAGCAAATATCTCCTTCCGTTCGGCCGCAATGGCAAGAAGCTTGTGCATCTTCTCTGTTCGTCGCGGTCAATGGGAAAAGGCGCTTATCTGCAATCTAGGTGTTTCTGTGTGCTGCGCACGCCCAAAGAGTGCCCGGGTTAAATCGACAACGCAGGCATGTCGGGTGCCACTGTCTGCACCAGCACAGCAAGTTTTGAGCAAATATCTCCTTCCGTTCGGCCTCAATGGTAAGAAGCTTGTGCATCTTCTCTGTTCGTCGCGGTCAATGAGAAAAGGCGCTTATCTGCAATCTAGGTGTTTCTGCGTGCTGCGCCCGCCCAAAGAGTGCCCGGGTGAAAACGACAACGCAGGCATGTCGGGTGCCACTGTCTGCACCAGCACAGCAAGTTTTGAGCAAATATCTCCTTCCGTTCGGCCTCAATGGTAAGAAGCTTGTGCATCTTCTCTGTTCGTCGCGGTCAATGAGAAAAGGCGCTTATCTGCAATCTAGGTGTTTCTGCGTGCTGCGCCCGCCCAAAGAGTGCCCGGGTGAAAACGACAACGCAGGCATGTCGGGTGCCACTGTCTGCACCAGCACAGCAAGTTTTGAGCAAATATCTCCTTCCGTTCGGCCGCAATGGCAAGAAGCTTGTGCATCTTGTCTGTTCGTCGCGGTCAATGGGAAAAGGCGCTTATCTGCAATCTAGGTGTTTCTGCGTGCTGCGCCCGCCCAAAGAGTGCCCGGGTGAAAACGACAACGCAGGCATGTCGGGTGCCCCTGTCTGCACCAGCACAGCAATTTTTGAGCAAATATCTCCTTCCATTCGGCCGCAATGGCAAGAAGCTTGTGCATCTTGTCTGTTCGTCGCGGTCAATGGGAAAAGGCGCTTATCTGCAATCTAGGTGTTTCTGCGTGCTGCGCCCGCCCAAAGAGTGCCCGGGTGAAAACGACAACGCAGGCATGTCGGGTGCCACTGTCTGCACCAGCACAGCAAGTTTTGAGCAAATATCTAATTCCGTTCGGCCGCAATGGCAAGAAGCTTGTGCATCTTCTCTGTTCGTCGCGGTCAATGGGAAAAGGCGCTTATCTGCAATCTAGGTGTTTCTGCGTGCTGCGCCCGCCCAAAGAGTGCCCGGGTGAAAACGACAACGCAGGCATGTCGGGTGCCACTGTCTGCACCAGCACAGCAAGTTTTGAGCAAATATCTCCTTCAGTTCGGCCGCAATGGCAAGAAGCTTGTGCATCTTCTCTGTTCGTCGCGGTCAATGGGAAAAGGCGCTTATCTGCAATCTAGGTGTTTCTGCGTGCTGCGCCCGCCCAAAGAGTGCCCGGGTGAAAACGACAACGCAGGCATGTCGGGTGCCACTGTCTGCACCAGCACAGCAAGTTATGAGCAAATATCTCCTTCCGTTCGGCCGCAATGGCAAGAAGCTTGTGCATCTTCTCTGTTCGTCGCGGTCAATGGGAAAAGGAGCTTATCTGCAATCTAGGTGTTTCTGCGTGCTGCGCCCGCCCAAAGAGTGCCCGGGTGAAAACGACAACGCAGGCATGTCGGGTGCCACTGTCTGCACCAGCACAGCAAGTTTTGAGCAAATATCTCCTTCCGTTCGGCCGCAATGGCAAGAAGCTTGTGCATCCTCTCTGTTCGTCGCGGTCAATGGGAAAAGGCGCTTATCTGCAATCGAGGTGTTTCTGCGTGCTGCGCCCGCCCAAAGAGTGCTCGGGTGAAAACGACAACGCAGGCATGTCGGGTGCCACTGTCTGCACCAGCACAGCAAGTTTTGAGCAAATATCTCCTTCCGTTCGGCCGCAATGGCAAGAAGCTTGTGCATCTTCTCTGTTCGTCGCGGTCAATGGGAAAAGGCGCTTATCTGCAATCTAGGTGTTTCTGCGTGCTGCGCCCGCCCAAAGAGTGCCCGGGTGAAAACGACAACGCAGGCATGTCGGGTGCCACTGTCTGCACCAGCACAGCAAGTTTTGAGCAAATATCTCCTTCCGTTCGGCCGCAATGGCAAGAAGCTTGTGCATCTTCTCTGTTCGTCGCGGTCAATGGGAAAAGGCGCTTATCTGCAATCTAGGTGTTTCTGCGTGCTGCGCCCGCCCAAAGAGTGCCCGGGTGAAAACGACAACGCAGGCATGTCGGGTGCCACTGTCTGCACCAGCACAGTAAGTTTTGAGCAAATATCTCCTTCCGTTCGACCGCAATGGCAAGAAGCTTGTGCATCTTCTCTGTTCGTCGCGGTCAATGGGAAAAGGCGCTTATCTGCAATCTAGGTGTTTCTGCGTGCTGCGCCCGCCCAAAGAGTGCCCGGGTGAAAACGACAACGCAGGCATGTCGGGTGCCACTGTCTGCACCAGCACAGCAAGTTTTGAGCAAATATCTCCTTCCGTTCGGCCGCAATGGCAAGAAGCTTGTGCATCCTCTCTGTTCGTCGCGGTCAATGGGAAAAGGCGCTTATCTGCAATCTAGGTGTTTCTGCGTGCTGCGCCCGCCCAAAGAGTGCCCGGGTGAAAACGACAACGCAGGCATGTCGGGTGCCACTGTCTGCACCAGCACAGCAAGTTTTGAGCAAATATCTCCTTCCGTTCGGCCGCAATGGCAAGAAGCTTGTGCATCTTGTCTGTTCGTCGCGGTCAATGGGAAAAGGCGCTTATCTGCAATCTAGGTGTTTCTGCGTGCTGCGCCCGCCCAAAGAGTGCCCGGGTGAAAACGACAACGCAGGCATGTCGGGTGCCCCTGTCTGCACCAGCACAGCAATTTTTGAGCAAATATCGCCTTCCATTCGGCCGCAATGGCAAGAAGCTTGTGCATCCTCTCTGTTCGTCGCGGTCAATGGGAAAAGGCGCTTATCTGCAATCTAGGTGTTTCTGCGTGCTGCGCCCGCCCAAAGAGTGCCCGGGTGAAAACGACAACGCAGGCATGTCGGGTGCCACTGTCTGCACCAGCACAGCAAGTTTTGAGCAAATATCTCCTTCCGTTCGGCCGCAATGGCAAGAAGATTGTGCATCTTGTCTGTTCGTCGCGGTCAATGGGAAAAGGCGCTTATCTGCAATCTAGGTGTTTCTGCGTGCTGCGCCCGCCCAAAGAGTGCCCGGGTGAAAACGACAACGCAGGCATGTCGGGTGCCCCTGTCTGCACCAGCACAGCATTTTTTGAGCAAATATCTCCTTCCATTCGGCCGCAATGGCAAGAAGCTTGTGCATCTTGTCTGTTCGTCGCGGTCAATGGGAAAAGGCGCTTATCTGCAATCTAGGTGTTTCTGCGTGCTGCGCCCGCCCAAAGAGTGCCCGGGTGAAAACGACAACGCAGGCATGTCGGGTGCCACTGTCTGCACCAGCACAGCAAGTTTTGAGCAAATATCTAATTCCGTTCGGCCGCAATGGCAAGAAGCTTGTGCATCTTCTCTGTTCGTCGCGGTCAATGGGAAAAGGCGCTTATCTGCAATCTAGGTGTTTCTGCGTGCTGCGCCCGCCCAAAGAGTGCCCGGGTGAAAACGACAACGCAGGCATGTCGGGTGCCACTGTCTGCACCAGCACAGCAAGTTTTGAGCAAATATCTCCTTCCGTTCGGCCGCAATGGCAAGAAGCTTGTGCATCTTCTCTGTTCGTCGCGGTCAATGGGAAAAGGCGCTTATCTGCAATCTAGGTGTTTCTGTGTGCTGCGCACGCCCAAAGAGTGCCCGGGTTAAATCGACAACGCAGGCATGTCGGGTGCCACTGTCTGCACCAGCACAGCAAGTTTTGAGCAAATATCTCCTTCCGTTCGGCCTCAATGGTAAGAAGCTTGTGCATCTTCTCTGTTCGTCGCGGTCAATGAGAAAAGGCGCTTATCTGCAATCTAGGTGTTTCTGCGTGCTGCGCCCGCCCAAAGAGTGCCCGGGTGAAAACGACAACGCAGGCATGTCGGGTGCCACTGTCTGCACCAGCACAGCAAGTTTTGAGCAAATATCTCCTTCCGTTCGGCCGCAATGGCAAGAAGCTTGTGCATCCTCTCTGTTCGTCGCGGTCAATGGGAAAAGGCGCTTATCTGCAATCTAGGTGTTTCTGCGTGCTGCGCCCGCCCAAAGAGTGCCCGGGTGAAAACGACAACGCAGGCATGTCGGGTGCCACTGTCTGCACCAGCACAGCAAGTTTTGAGCAAATATCTCCTTCCGTTCGGCCGCAATGGCAAGAAGCTTGTGAATCTTGTCTGTTCGTCGCGGTCAATGGGAAAAGGCGCTTATCTGCAATCTAGGTGTTTCTGCGTGCTGCGCCCGCCCAAAGAGTGCCCGGGTGAAAACGACAACGCAGGCATGTCGGGTGCCCCTGTCTGCACCAGCACAGCAATTTTCGAGCAAATATCGCCTTCCATTCGGCCGCAATGGCAAGAAGCTTGTGCATCCTCTCTGTTCGTCGCGGTCAATGGGAAAAGGCGCTTATCTGCAATCTAGGTGTTTCTGCGTGCTGCGCCCGCCCAAAGAGTGCCCGGGTGAAAACGACAACGCAGGCATGTCGGGTGCCACTGTCTGCACCAGCACAGCAAGTTTTGAGCAAATATCTCCTTCCGTTCGGCCGCAATGGCAAGAAGATTGTGCATCTTGTCTGTTCGTCGCGGTCAATGGGAAAAGGCGCTTATCTGCAATCTAGGTGTTTCTGCGTGCTGCGCCCGCCCAAAGAGTGCCCGGGTGAAAACGACAACGCAGGCATGTCGGGTGCCCCTGTCTGCACCAGCACAGCATTTTTTGAGCAAATATCTCCTTCCATTCGGCCGCAATGGCAAGAAGCTTGTGCATCTTGTCTGTTCGTCGCGGTCAATGGGAAAAGGCGCTTATCTGCAATCTAGGTGTTTCTGCGTGCTGCGCCCGCCCAAAGAGTGCCCGGGTGAAAACGACAACGCAGGCATGTCGGGTGCCACTGTCTGCACCAGCACAGCAAGTTTTGAGCAAATATCTAATTCCGTTCGGCCGCAATGGCAAGAAGCTTGTGCATCTTCTCTGTTCGTCGCGGTCAATGGGAAAAGGCGCTTATCTGCAATCTAGGTGTTTCTGCGTGCTGCGCCCGCCCAAAGAGTGCCCGGGTGAAAACGACAACGCAGGCATGTCGGGTGCCACTGTCTGCACCAGCACAGCAAGTTTTGAGCAAATATCTCCTTCCGTTCGGCCGCAATGGCAAGAAGCTTGTGCATCTTCTCTGTTCGTCGCGGTCAATGGGAAAAGGCGCTTATCTGCAATCTAGGTGTTTCTGTGTGCTGCGCACGCCCAAAGAGTGCCCGGGTTAAATCGACAACGCAGGCATGTCGGGTGCCACTGTCTGCACCAGCACAGCAAGTTTTGAGCAAATATCTCCTTCCGTTCGGCCTCAATGGTAAGAAGCTTGTGCATCTTCTCTGTTCGTCGCGGTCAATGAGAAAAGGCGCTTATCTGCAATCTAGGTGTTTCTGCGTGCTGCGCCCGCCCAAAGAGTGCCCGGGTGAAAACGACAACGCAGGCATGTCGGGTGCCACTGTCTGCACCAGCACAGCAAGTTTTGAGCAAATATCTCCTTCCGTTCGGCCGCAATGGCAAGAAGCTTGTGCATCCTCTCTGTTCGTCGCGGTCAATGGGAAAAGGCGCTTATCTGCAATCTAGGTGTTTCTGCGTGCTGCGCCCGCCCAAAGAGTGCCCGGGTGAAAACGACAACGCAGGCATGTCGGGTGCCCCTGTCTGCACCAGCACAGCAATTTTTGAGCAAATATCTCCTTCCATTCGGCCGCAATGGCAAGAAGCTTGTGCATCCTCTCTGTTCGTCGCGGTCAATGGGAAAAGGCGCTTATCTGCAATCTAGGTGTTTCTGCGTGCTGCGCCCGCCCAAAGAGTGCCCGGGTGAAAACGACAACGCAGGCATGTCGGGTGCCACTGTCTGCACCAGCACAGCAAGTTTTGAGCAAATATCTCCTTCCGTTCGGCCGCAATGGCAAGAAGCTTGTGCATCTTCTCTGTTCGTCGCGGTCAATGGGAAAAGGCGCTTATCTGCAATCTAGGTGTTTCTGTGTGCTGCGCACGCCCAAAGAGTGCCCGGGTTAAATCGACAACGCAGGCATGTCGGGTGCCACTGTCTGCACCAGCACAGCAAGTTTTGAGCAAATATCTCCTTCCGTTCGGCCTCAATGGTAAGAAGCTTGTGCATCTTCTCTGTTCGTCGCGGTCAATGAGAAAAGGCGCTTATCTGCAATCTAGGTGTTTCTGCGTGCTGCGCCCGCCCAAAGAGTGCCCGGGTGAAAACGACAACGCAGGCATGTCGGGTGCCACTGTCTGCACCAGCACAGCAAGTTTTGAGCAAATATCTCCTTCCGTTCGGCCTCAATGGTAAGAAGCTTGTGCATCTTCTCTGTTCGTCGCGGTCAATGAGAAAAGGCGCTTATCTGCAATCTAGGTGTTTCTGCGTGCTGCGCCCGCCCAAAGAGTGCCCGGGTGAAAACGACAACGCAGGCATGTCGGGTGCCACTGTCTGCACCAGCACAGCAAGTTTTGAGCAAATATCTCCTTCTGTTCGGCCGCAATGGCAAGAAGATTGTGCATCCTCTCTGTTCGTCGCGGTCAATGGGAAAAGGCGCTTATCTGCAATCTAGGTGTTTCTGCGTGCTGCGCCCGCCCAAAGAGTGCCCGGGTGAAAACGACAACGCAGGCATGTCGGGTGCCACTGTCTGCACCAGCACAGCAAGTTTTGAGCAAATATCTCCTTCCGTTCGGCCGCAATGGCAAGAAGATTGTGCATCTTGTCTGTTCGTCGCGGTCAATGGGAAAAGGCGCTTATCTGCAATCTAGGTGTTTCTGCGTGCTGCGCCCGCCCAAAGAGTGCCCGGGTGAAAACGACAACGCAGGCATGTCGGGTGCCCCTGTCTGCACCAGCACAGCAATTTTTGAGCAAATATCTCCTTCCATTCGGCCGCAATGGCAAGAAGCTTGTGCATCTTGTCTGTTCGTCGCGGTCAATGGGAAAAGGCGCTTATCTGCAATCTAGGTGTTTCTGCGTGCTGCGCCCGCCCAAAGAGTGCCCGGGTGAAAACGACAACGCAGGCATGTCGGGTGCCACTGTCTGCACCAGCACAGCAAGTTTTGAGCAAATATCTAATTCCGTTCGGCCGCAATGGCAAGAAGCTTGTGCATCTTCTCTGTTCGTCGCGGTCAATGGGAAAAGGCGCTTATCTGCAATCTAGGTGTTTCTGTGTGCTGCGCACGCCCAAAGAGTGCCCGGGTTAAATCGACAACGCAGGCATGTCGGGTGCCACTGTCTGCACCAGCACAGCAAGTTTTGAGCAAATATCTCCTTCCGTTCGGCCTCAATGGTAAGAAGCTTGTGCATCTTCTCTGTTCGTCGCGGTCAATGAGAAAAGGCGCTTATCTGCAATCTAGGTGTTTCTGCGTGCTGCGCCCGCCCAAAGAGTGCCCGGGTGAAAACGACAACGCAGGCATGTCGGGTGCCACTGTCTGCACCAGCACAGCAAGTTTTGAGCAAATATCTCCTTCCGTTCGGCCTCAATGGTAAGAAGCTTGTGCATCTTCTCTGTTCGTCGCGGTCAATGGGAAAAGGCGCTTATCTGCAATCTAGGTGTTTCTGCGTGCTGCGCCCGCCCAAAGAGTGCCCGGGTGAAAACGACAACGCAGGCATGTCGGGTGCCCCTGTCTGCACCAGCACAGCAATTTTTGAGCAAATATCTCCTTCCATTCGGCCGCAATGGCAAGAAGCTTGTGCATCCTCTCTGTTCGTCGCGGTCAATGGGAAAAGGCGCTTATCTGCAATCTAGGTGTTTCTGCGTGCTGCGCCCGCCCAAAGAGTGCCCGGGTGAAAACGACAACGCAGGCATGTCGGGTGCCACTGTCTGCACCAGCACAGCAAGTTTTGAGCAAATATCTCCTTCCGTTCGGCCGCAATGGCAAGAAGCTTGTGCATCCTCTCTGTTCGTCGCGGTCAATGGGAAAAGGCGCTTATCTGCAATCTAGGTGTTTCTGCGTGCTGCGCCCGCCCAAAGAGTGCCCGGGTGAAAACGACAACGCAGGCATGTCGGGTGCCACTGTCTGCACCAGCACAGCAAGTTTTGAGCAAATATCTCCTTCCGTTCGGCCGCAATGGCAAGAAGCTTGTGCATCTTGTCTGTTCGTCGCGGTCAATGGGAAAAGGCGCTTATCTGCAATCTAGGTGTTTCTGCGTGCTGCGCCCGCCCAAAGAGTGCCCGGGTGAAAACGACAACGCAGGCATGTCGGGTGCCCCTGTCTGCACCAGCACAGCAATTTTTGAGCAAATATCTCCTTCCATTCGGCCGCAATGGCAAGAAGCTTGTGCATCCTCTCTGTTCGTCGCGGTCAATGGGAAAAGGCGCTTATCTGCAATCTAGGTGTTTCTGCGTGCTGCGCCCGCCCAAAGAGTGCCCGGGTGAAAACGACAACGCAGGCATGTCGGGTGCCACTGTCTGCACCAGCACAGCAAGTTTTGAGCAAATATCTCCTTCCGTTCGGCCGCAATGGCAAGAAGCTTGTGCATCTTCTCTGTTCGTCGCGGTCAATGGGAAAAGGCGCTTATCTGCAATCTAGATGTTTCTGCGTGCTGCGCCCGCCCAAAGAGTGCCCGGGTGAAAACGACAACGCAGGCATGTCGGGTGCCACTGTCTGCACCAGCACAGCAAGTTTTGAGCAAATATCTCCTTCCGTTCGGCCGCAATGGCAAGAAGCTTGTGCATCTTCTCTGTTCGTCGTGGTCAATGGGAAAAGGCGCTTATCTGCAATCTAGGTGTTTCTGCGTGCTGCGCCCGCCCAAAGAGTGCCCGGGTGAAAACGACAACGCAGGCATGTCGGGTGCCACTGTCTGCACCAGCACAGCAAGTTTTGAGCAAATATCTCCTTCCGTTCGGCCGCAATGGCAAGAAGCTTGTGCATCCTCTCTGTTCGTCGTGGTCAATGGGAAAAGGCGCTTATCTGCAATCTAGGTGTTTCTGCGTGCTGCGCCCGCCCGCCCAAAGAGTGCCCGGGTGAAAACGACAACGCAGGCATGTCGGGTGCCACTGTCTGCACCAGCACAGCAAGTTTTGAGCAGATATCTCCTTCCGTTCGGCTGCAATGGCAAGAAGCCTGTGCATCTTCTCTGTTCGTCGCGGTCAATGGGAAAAGGCGCTTATCTGCAATCTAGGTGTTTCTGCGTGCTGCGCCCGCCCAAAAAGTGCCCGGGTGAAAACGACAACGCAGGCATGTCGGGTGCCACTGTCTGCACCAGCACAGCAAGTTTTGAGCAAATATCTCCTTCCGTTCGGCCGCAATGGCAAGAAGCTTGTGCATCTTCTCTGTTCGTCGCGGTCAATGGGAAAAGGCGCTTATCTGCAATCTAGGTGTTTCCGCGTGCTGCACCCGCCCAAAGAGTGCCCGGGTGAAAACGACAACGCAGGCATGTCGGGTGCCACTGTCTGCACCAGCACAGCAAGTTTTGAGCAAATATCTCCTTCCGTTCGGCCGCAATGGCAAGAAGCTTGTGCATCTTCTCTGTTCGTCGCGGTCAATGGGAAAAGGCGCTTATCTGCAATCTAGGTGTTTCTGCGTGCTGCACCCGCCCAAAAAGTGCCCGGGTGAAAACGACAACGCAGGCATGTCGGGTGCCACTGTCTGCACCAGCACAGCAAGTTTTGAGCAAATATCTCCTTCCGTTCGGCCGCAATGGCAAGAAGCTTGTGCATCCTCTCTGTTCGTCGCGGTCAATGGGAAAAGGCGCTTATCTGCAATCTAGGTGTTTCTGCGTGCTGCGCCCGCCCAAAGAGTGCCCGGGTGAAAACGACAACGCAGGCATGTCGGGTGCCACTGTCTGCACCAGCACAGCAAGTTTTGAGCAAATATTTCCTTCCGTTCGGCCGCAATGGCAAGAAGCTTGTGCATCTTGTCTGTTCGTCGCGGTCAATGGGAAAAGGCGCTTATCTGCAATCTAGGTGTTTCTGCGTGCTGCGCCCGCCCAAAGAGTGCCCGGGTGAAAACGACAACGCAGGCATGTCGGGTGCCCCTGTCTGCACCAGCACAGCAATTTTTGAGCAAATATCTCCTTCCGTTTGGCCGCAATGGCAAGAAGCTTGTGCATCCTCTCTGTTCGTCGCGGTCAATGGGAAAAGGCGCTTATCTGCAATCTAGGTGTTTCTGCGTGCTGCGCCCGCCCAAAGAGTGCCCGGGTGAAAACGACAACGCAGGCATGTCGGGTGCCACTGTCTGCACCAGCACAGCAAGTTTTGAGCAAATATCTCCTTCCGTTCGGCCGCAATGGCAAGAAGCTTGTGCATCTTGTCTGTTCGTCGCGGTCAATGGGAAAAGGCGCTTATCTGCAATCTAGGTGTTTCTGCGTGCTGCGCCCGCCCAAAGAGTGCCCGGGTGAAAACGACAACGCAGGCATGTCGGGTGCCCCTGTCTGCACCAGCACAGCAATTTTTGAGCAAATATCTCCTTCCATTCGGCCGCAATGGCAAGAAGCTTGTGCATCCTCTCTGTTCGTCGCGGTCAATGGGAAAAGGCGCTTATCTGCAATCTAGGTGTTTCTGCGTGCTGCGCCCGCCCGCCCAAAGAGTGCCCGGGTGAAAACGACAACGCAGGCATGTCGGGTGCCACTGTCTGCACCAGCACAGCAAGTTTTGAGCAGATATCTCCTTCCGTTCGGCTGCAATGGCAAGAAGCCTGTGCATCTTCTCTGTTCGTCGCGGTCAATGGGAAAAGGCGCTTATCTGCAATCTAGGTGTTTCTGCGTGCTGCGCCCGCCCAAAGAGTGCCCGGGTGAAAACGACAACGCAGGCATGTCGGGTGCCACTGTCTGCACCAACACAGCAAGTTTTGAGCAAATATCTCCTTCCATTCGGCCGCAATGGCAAGAAGCTTGTGCATCTTCTCTGTTCGTCGCGGTCAATGGGAAAAGGCGCTTATCTGCAATCTAGGTGTTTCTGCGTGCTGCGCCCGCCCAAAGAGTGCCCGGGTGAAAACGACAACGCAGGCATGTCGGGTGCCACTGTCTGCACCAGCATAGCAAGTTTAGAGCAAATATCTCCTTCCGTTTGGCCTCAATGGTAAGAAGCTTGTGCATCTTCTCTGTTCGTCGCGGTCAATGGAAAAAGGCGCTTATCTGCAATCTAGGTGTTTCTGCGTGCTGCGCCCGCCCAAAGAGTGCCCGGGTGAAAACGACAACGCAGGCATGTCGGGTGCCACTGTCTGCACCAGCACAGCAAGTTTTGAGCAAATATCTCCTTCCGTTCGGCCGCAATGGCAAGAAGCTTGTGCATCTTCTCTGTTCGTCGCGGTCAATGGGAAAAGGCGCTTATCTGCAATCTAGGTGTTTCTGCGTGCTGCGCCCGCCCAAAGAGTGCCTGGGTGAAAACGACAACGCAGGCATGTCGGGTGCCACTGTCTGCACCAGCACAGCAAGTTTTGAGCAAATATCTCCTTCCGTTCGGCCGCAATGGCAAGAAGCTTGTGCATCTTCTCTGTTCGTCGTGGTCAATGGGAAAAGGCGCTTATCTGCAATCTAGGTGTTTCTGCGTGCTGCACCCGCCCAAAGAGTGCCCGGGTGAAAACGACAACGCAGGCATGTCGGGTGCCACTGTCTACACCAGCACAGCAAGTTTTGAGCAAATATCTCCATCCGTTCGGCCGCAATGGCAAGAAGCTTGTGCATCTTCTCTGTTCGTCGCGGTCAATGGGAAAAGGCGCTTATCTGCAATCTAGGTGTTTCTGCGTGCTGCGCCCGCCCAAAGAGTGCCCGGGTGAAAACGACAACGCAGGCATGTCGGGTGCCACTGTCTGCACCAACAAAGCAAGTTTTGAGCAAATATCTCCTTCCGTTCGGCCGCAATGGCAAGAAGCTTGTGCATCTTCTCTGTTCGTCGCGGTCAATGGTAAAAGGCGCTTATCTGCAATCTAGGTGTTTCTGCGTGCTGCACCCGCCCAAAGAGTGCCCGGGTGAAAACGACAACGCAGGCATGTCGGGTGCCACTGTCTGCACCAGCACAGCAAGTTTTGAGCAAATATCTCCTTCCGTTCGGCCGCAATGGCAAGAAGCTTGTGCATCTTGTCTGTTCGTCGCGGTCAATGGGAAAAGGCGCTTAACTGCAATCTAGGTTTTTCTGCGTGCTGCACCCGCCCAAAGAGTGCCCGGGTGAAAACGACAACGCAGGCATGTCGGGTGCCACTGTCTGCACCAGCACAGCAAGTTTTGAGCAAATATCTCCTTCCGTTCGGCCGCAATGGCAAGAAGCTTGTGCATCTTCTCTGTTCGTCGTGGTCAATGGGAAAAGGCGCTTATCTGCAATCTAGGTGTTTCTGCGTGCTGCGCCCGCCCAAAGAGTGCCCGGGTTAAATCGACAACGCAGGCATGTCGGGTGCCACTGTCTGCACCAGCACAGCAAGTTTTGAGCAAATATCTCCTTCCGTTCGGCCTCAATGGTAAGAAGCTTGTGCATCTTCTCTGTTCGTCGCGGTCAATGAGAAAAGGCACTTATCTGCAATCTAGGTGTTTCTGCATGCTGCGCCCGCCCAAAGAGTGCCCGGGTGAAAACGACAACGCAGGCATGTCGGGTGCCACTGTCTGCACCAGCACAGCAAGTTTTGAGCAAATATCTCCTTCCGTTCGGCCGCAATGGCAAGAAGCTTGTGCATCTTCTCTGTTCGTCGCGGTCAATGGGAAAAGGCGCTTATCTGCAATCTAGGTGTTTCTGCGTGCTGCGCCCGCCCAAAGAGTGCCCGGGTGAAAACGACAACGCAGGCATGTCGGGTGCCCCTGTCTGCACCAGCACAGCAATTTTTGAGGAAATATCTCCTTCCATTCGGCCGCAATGGCAAGAAACTTGTGCATCCTCTCTGTTCGTCGCGGTCAATGGGAAAAGGCGCTTATCTGCAATCTAGGTGTTTCTGCGTGCTGCGCCCGCCCAAAAAGTGCCCGGGTGAAAACGACAACGCAGGCATGTCGGGTGCCACTGTCTGCACCAGCACAGCAAGTTTTGAGCAAATATCTCCTTCCGTTCGGCCGCAATGGCAAGAAGCTTGTGCATCTTCTCTGTTCGTCGTGGTCAATGGGAAAAGGCGCTTATCTGCAATCTAGGTGTTTCTGCGTGCTGCACCCGCCCAAAGAGTGCCCGGGTGAAAACGACAACGCAGGCATGTCGGGTGCCACTGTCTGCACTAGCACAGCAAGTTTTGAGCAAATATCTCCTTCCGTTCGGCCGCAATGGCAAGAAGCTTGTGCATCTTCTCTGTTCGTCGCGGTCAATGGGAAAAGGCGCTTATCTGCAATCTAGGTGTTTCTGCGTGCTGCGCCCGCCCAAAGAGTGCCCGGGTGAAAACGACAACGCAGGCATGTCGGGTGCCACTGTCTGCACCAGCACAGCAAGTTTTGAGCAAATATCTCCTTCCGTTCGGCCTCAATGGTAAGAAGCTTGTGCATCTTCTCTGTTCGTCGCGGTCAATGGGAAAAGGCGCTTATCTGCAATCTAGGTGTTTCTGCGTGCTGCGCCCGCCCAAAGAGTGCCCGGGTGAAAACGACAACGCAGGCATGTCGGGTACCACTGTCTGCACCAGCACAGCAAGTTTTGACCAAATATCTCCTTCCGTTCGGCCGCAATGGCAAGAAGCTTGTGCATCCTCTCTGTTCGTCGCGGTCAATGGGAAAAGGCGCTTATCTGCAATCTAGGTGTTTCTGCGTGCTGCGCCTGCCCAAAGAGTGCCCGGGTGAAAACGACAACGCAGGCATGTCGGGTGCCACTGTCTGCACCAGCACAGCAAGTTTTGAGCAAATATCTCCTTCCGTTCGGCCGCAATGGCAAGAAGCTTGTGCATCTTCTCTGTTCGTCGCGGTCAATGGGAAAAGGCGCTTATCTGCAATCTAGGTGTTTCTGCGTGCTGCACCCGCCCAAAGAGTGCCCGGGTGAAAACGACAACGCAGGCATGTCGGGTGCCACTGTCTACACCAGCACAGCAAGTTTTGAGCAAATATCTCCTTCCGTTCGGCCGCAATGGCAAGAAGCTTGTGCATCTTCTCTGTTCGTCGCGGTCAATGGGAAAAGGCGCTTATCTGCAATCTAGGTGTTTCTGCGTGCTGCACCCGCCCAAAGAGTGCCCGGGTGAAAACGACAACGCAGGCATGTCGGGTGCCACTGTCTGCACTAGCACAGCAAGTTTTGAGCAAATATCTCCTTCCGTTCGGCCGCAATGGCAAGAAGCTTGTGCATCTTCTCTGTTCGTCGCAGTCAATGGGAAAAGGCGCTTATCTGCAATCTAGGTGTTTCTGCGTGCTGCACCCGCCCAAAGAGTGCCCGGGTGAAAACGACAACGCAGGCATGTCGGGTGCCACTGTCTGCACCAGCACAGCAATTTTTGAGCAAATATCTCCTTCCATTCGGCCGCAATGGCAAGAAGCTTGTGCATCCTCTTTGTTCGTCGCGGTCAATGGGAAAAGGCGCTTATCTGCAATCTAGGTGTTTCTGCGTGCTGCGCCCGCCCAAAGAGTGCTCGGGTTAAATCGACAACGCAGGCATGTCAGGTGCCACTGTCTGCACCAGCACAGCTAGTTTTGAGCAAATATCTCCTTCCGTTCGGCCTCAATCGTAAGAAGCTTGTGCATCTTCTCTGTTCGTCGCGGTCAATGAGAAAAGGCGCTTATCTGCAATCTAGGTGTTTCTGCGTGCTGCGCCCGCCCAAAGAGTGCCCGGGTGAAAACGACAACGCAGGCATGTCGGGTGCCACTGTCTGCACCAGCACAGCAAGTTTTGAGCAAATATCTCCTTCCGTTCGGCCGCAATGGCAAGAAGCTTGTGCATCTTCTCTGTTCGTCGCGGTCAATGGGAAAAGGCGCTTATCTGCAATCTAGGTGTTTCTGCGTGCTGCGCCCGCCCAAAGAGTGCCCGGGTGAAAACGACAACGCAGGCATGTCGGGTGCCCCTGTCTGCACAAGCACAGCAATTTTTGAGGAAATATCTCCTTCCATTCGGCCGCAATGGCAAGAAGCTTGTGCATCCTCTCTGTTCGTCGCGGTCAATGGGAAAAGGCGCTTATCTGCAATCTAGGTGTTTCTGCGTGCTGCGCCCGCCCAAAAAGTGCCCGGGTGAAAACGACAACGCAGGCATGTCGGGTGCCACTGTCTGCACCAGCACAGCAAGTTTTGAGCAAATATCTCCTTCCGTTCGGCCGCAATGGCAAGAAGCTTGTGCATCTTCTCTGTTCGTCGTGGTCAATGGGAAAAGGCGCTTATCTGCAATCTAGGTGTTTCTGCGTGCTGCACCCGCCCAAAGAGTGCCCGGGTGAAAACGACAACGCAGGCATGTCGGGTGCCA